>NW_015090921.1:2161672-2161931 GCF_001431845.1 Calidris pugnax
GGAGCCTCGCCGCCCCCGGAGTGCCCGGGCCGGCCCCGCCCCGCCGGGAGTTGCTGGAGGCGGGGCGGGAGCCCCCGCGTTCCGCGGTTGAAATAGCGGGGGGGGGGCCGGGCTGTCTGCTAGCCCAGGTGGCCACTACCCGTCCAGCGCCCCGCCGAGCCGCCTGCGAGAGGTAAGCGGCGGGGTCACCTCTGCCGGGCCGGTTCCCCCCCCCCCCACCCCGCGCCCCGTGTTACGGGTGTCGGGGCGGCCTTTCGGC
>NW_015090921.1:2162148-2188292 GCF_001431845.1 Calidris pugnax
CCCCCCCCCCCCATCCCGCGCCCCGTCTTCGTGCTGTCGGGGCCGCCTTTCGCACCCGTTCCCCGTGGGGTGCCGGGGGTCCCGGCGGCAGAGCCCGGCCCCCTCCCGGCGGCGGGCAGCGCGGCTTAGGGAAGCGCTGGCGGCTGCGAGGGAAAAGTTTCCTCATGGAAAGGGGGCGGGTGTGGGGGGGGAGGCGGTGCCCGGCCGGGCGGGCGCTGCCTGTGGGCAGAAGGGGAGCGGGAGGCGGCCGGGCTCGGTGCGGAGCGGAGCCCCTCCGGTGAGCGGCGGGGGCGGCGGGTTGGCGGTCCCCCGGGCAGGTTGGTTGGGAGGAGGCCTGGGGAGGGGGGTAAAGCTCCTAGGGGAGGGCTCCGGTCCCTTCTAGCCCGCTGACCTTCACCGGCTGCCCCACCGCCGGCCTCCCGTCGCTGGGGGCTGCGGATGGTTCCCCCCTCCCTCCCTCCTTCCCTCCGGAGCCAGCGCCTCCGCTCCGCGGCGGGGACAGGGGCCCCTTTGTGCCGGATCGGTCTTGAGCCGCTTCCCACTCTGAAACCGGAGCCGCTGGGGCGGAGGAGGAGGAGGGGGGGTTAAAACGGCTCCCCAGGACCCCCGGTGTGGGAAGGGGCCTGGCCGGGGCCGGGCTGTCGGAGCGCGGCGAACGGGACGGTTCTGGCCGGCGAGAGAAGCGGCGGTGCCAGGGAGGGGAGGCCCGGGGGTGTCGCCTTGTCCCTTGGCAGCCTGCTGGGGGTTACCGTGTCCTCTCTGGCCCAGGGCAGGAGAAAGCTGATAAACGTGGAGGGTATTAGTGGGCCCTGAACATCCCGGCGCTTGAGAAAAGAGCGTCTATGATTTTTTTTTTGTGCCTGCGTGCGAGAGGGAGGGATGTCCCTGAGCTCCGGCAAAGCTATCGATAAAGTGAAGCTTGCGTGGCCCAAAGGAGTTAACCGGTTTCACCGCTTTTTGTGCCAACTATGTGGGTTTTTTTTCGCTTTGCTTCGGTTTCTTCAGGCTTGCAGAAGGCTTAGAGCTGGGTGGTGAAGGGGGGAGGTTAGCCCACCACCTCAGGATGCTTGCTCCTGGCCCTGGAAGGTAGTCTGGTCTTCTCCTTCGCTCCATAGCCCTCCTCACCCTACCCCCTGACATGGGGAGATGAGCTTCTCTCCCCTTCAAACCCACTGTGGGTCTATTTCATGCCAATTTCTGATGTGATGGTAACTGATGGTGGTGGAGAACCCTAGCAGAGCCTCCCACTCCACCCTGGAATTCAGATGTCACCAGAAGTCACTAAGCCTTAGGACCTCTCAAGTCACTCTCGGTGCGTAATGGGAGCAGAAGGCACGACCGTAGCGTGTGGGCTAAAATAACAGGGTCCAGTTCCTCCCGGTTCCAGGTGTGAGCTGGTCTCTCTGGGTGGAGTCAAAGTGGAGCTTCTCCCTCCGCGTTGTGTAACTGGGCACATTCTTTTCGGCCAGGGATTCACCTTTCTGTGAGGAGCACGACGTGTGCCGTGTGAGGCCGGGTCTGTTCCGCTTTGGCAGCGTTTTGTGTTATTAATGGTGTTTTTCTAGAAGTTCCCTAAAACGTTTCCTGAATTGTCCTTTTGAGTTGTGGCTTGGATTGGAATGGATGTGCCAGCTAGATCAGCTGCTTGCTGCCTTCCCTGCCCTCTGCCTGCTGTATTGTATTGCTTTATTGGCTTTTTTCCTTTTTTTTTTTTCCCTTCTGACCTATGAGTTTGAGCTTCTCTGGCTTGCCCGCACTTGTTGAAGTGAAGACTCTCTTCTTCTCAGGCAGTAACTTCGGTGTGTCAGCTGTGTATGGGCTTGAGAACAACTGCCCACCTGGGACTCCACTATCAAACGTCAGTGGGTGAATAAGGATTGTGTGTGACTGGACCGTGCCAAAATGCCGCGGGTCCTTGGCAGGCTGGGTGTGGAACCGAGTCATAAAAGCCTGTAAAGCTCACGGACCCAGACTCATTTCTTCACAGGACAGTGACTGGTGCTTTTAGTCATTTTCGGTTATCGTGGATTATACAAGAGCTAGCCTGAATCTTCTGGGCTTTCCCTGGATGAACATGAGCTTCCAAAAAGTATAAATAAAAATAGGTGTGTGTATCTCTCTCTACATACAAACCCCTACCTATTTATTTTTTTTAATTCAACAACTCAGTCAGGTATATCTGTAGTGTGACCACTTTCCTTAGGAGATGCAAAACTGTGAGAACACTTCAGTCACTGCACCAAGGGCAACGTGAGCTTCTGCTGGGAACTCATGTGATATCACTGAGCGCGGCAAATACTGTATATTCTTTATTCTGGCCATCTCAAGAGCTGGAGATTATTCAGTTGTTGTTTGAGCTGTTTGGTCTGTGTCATGGCTGGCATCCAGGGATTGAACTGGGGACCTCAAAAGCTAAAAGTATCTGCCTGTAGACTGAGTGGAAAAAGCTATGCTCCTGATCAGAGAGCATTAATAAACTGCCTCTATTTTTGCCATCAGCTGATCAGTGATGTGTGAATTTGGGCTGCTCTTGAGAGTTCATGGGGAAATGCCTAAACAATAGGAGAGCTGTTTAAGCCCTTGGAGGGACTCTTATCTTTTTAAAACAGACTTTCTGATCAGGCAAGCTATTTTATCAGCAGTTACTCAGCATGATGGGTGTAGAGGGTACTGTATGACAGGGAACTGTGGCAGAGAGATTAAAAAAAAAAAAGGCTTAATATCTTAGGTTAATGCCTTAGTGGACCCTGGGTGAGGCAGAAAACAGTGCCTATGGTATCTGGAAGTTTTTGTGAAGAATTTGGGATTTTGCTCTTTGAAGAATAACAAGAGAGCTCCGCATCCTTGGAGCAGTTAAGCTGTTCAAGAGGTAGCTTTTTGCTGCTGCCTTGCAGCGTGGTGACCACTGTAATTTAACATCCAAGTGCACTCTGACTGTCTGGGCACACGTTTTTCCAGCACAAAGTGTAATGTCGGTGCAGAAAGCCTGGTTGTGTGTCCTCTGCTGCATTCATCCAGCTTTGTCTCGGTGACTGGTACAATAGTTTCATGTTCCTTCAAGCTGAAATGTGGGCTGAAGCCGGGCACTGCGGTGAGGCAATACGTGTGACTGGCATCCTAATCATATTTCAGCCTTCGGTGGTTTCTCCTCACTGGGGAGAAACGATGGGAAAGAGCCTTTCAGGCTTGTGATAGTCAGAATTTGCGTGTTAAATCTAGTGGTTGTCACTGGGCATTGTAGTTTGTTGAAGAGGCATGTGAGAGATCTCCATGGTACCGGGGGCCTAGATCCAGAGGCATTAGGCTTGGGGGGATTTCATGTTCTCTTTGTAGGTGACTATGGCAGATTCTGTTTACCACAATCTGTCAGTTTTTCCAGGCTAGATTTTATGTTCTCTTGGTAGGTGACTGTGGTAGATTCTCTTTACCACAATCTGTCAGTTTTTCCAGGCTAGAAGAGTTAGAATTGCTGCAGGCAACCTATAACTAACTGTGTTATCAAGTCTTCAGCTTCCTCAGTCCTGTCCGTGCTATGAGCTTGCTCAAGCAGTGTCTTTTCTGTTTGCAGGAAGATATGGTACTTGCCTCCTGGGCTCTTGGGGACACAGTCAATCTTTTCAGTTGCCTATAGGTGATTATCTGTCCTCAGTACCTTCCTCCTCTCCCACAGTATCCCTTTTGCTGAGCCAAACCTCTCCTGCTCCTGAGAGTGCTGAGCTGCAGGGCTGCTCTGAAGTGGGCTTCCTGCCTGTCTCTGATGAGGGCAAGAAGCTTTCAAGGAGGAGCAGGAGAAGATGCAGCGTATTTCACTTCTTGAATGATTCTAGATATTTATTTTTGCTTCTTGCTGTTTTCAGTCAGCTCGTCTTGCGCCAGGACTGCTGTCCTGTGGAAACCTGCGTGAAACTTGTGGAAACCCCAATGCAAGTAAAAATACTAAGATTTTGAGCTGTGGGATTGTAGCTGCTTCAGGAAGTCACTGGGGAGGGAGGAAATAAAGCCCACTGGATTGCTCTACTTGCACTTTCTGTTTTTAAAAAGTCTCCCAGTGTTCTTTCCTCGCATGGCGGGTTGAGTCCTGAGGATCAGAAACTGAAATCATTGCTTTGGGCAACGGGCTGAGAAAGCAAATGACATTCCAGTGATGCTGAACAGTTGAAATTTCTCCCCTAATGTGTGCCCTTTGGGCTGACTGTCCCATTTGCTTATGTTCTCCTGGATTCTTGTGGATAACACCTGGGATATGAAGTAATTTGTGTTTATAGTCCTGTTCTTCAGCCTGAGATGCAAATTTTTTTTTTGAAAGGCAAAGAGCAAATTCTGTGCCAATAGTATGAAAGTTGCTCCATGACATACAGGATAATGAACTTCAAGAAGAATGCGTGAAGTATGAATATCCACGGTGCGGGCCAGCTCCTAATGGCTGCACTGCTTGGACTTTGTTATCTGTGTATGTCTCTAGGAAATATACCAGAAAGGCATATGGGTGTCTTTAGGAATGGAGTACCTACAGAATGACTGAATGGGCTAAACTCTTCTTGAACCAGGAGATGCTACAAAGGGGATCTACGTTACTGAGTGTTCTCTGCAGTCTACAGAGCAAAAAATGTTTTCTTTTTATGTGCTTGATCCCGTAAGAGACTATGTAAAATGACTCTGTAAAAGCTGTTCATGTGTCTGAAGTTCTGCCTGACAGTTGCAGTTGTTCTGTGTTTCGATTTTTTCCTGCAAGGAAGTAGTTGAGTAAAGCAAGCTCTGGTGACAAAAGGTGAACAAAAAGCGTTGCCCTCAAAGTGGAGGAACTGACCCAACATGGAACAGAAGCGATGGTGTGATGCTTTACCTTGTTCTTCTCTTTTACCAGAAGAGATGTCTTAGTGCTCAATCGTATCTTATTCAGCTCTCATTTCAAAAAGTTGGTTGTACTCCCTTCTACAGCCTGTTTGGGACTCGGAACTCTGCAGGGAACTGAATGGACTTTGTAACACCTTGATGAAGGTCTTCTTTCAGGTTCTTATCTGCGTTATATGAGTATTTGGAAGGAAAGTATTCCCATAATACGCAGTTGTAGTAAATCAGCTTTTACCAAGCAAAACTGGAAACCTGTTTGATGCAACCAAAGATAGAGAAATGCAGTACTTGGAATTCATTGGCCATATGATTGCCACACGCTTGATCTGAATGACAAAATATTTACCAGCTCTGTCTCCCGTTCTCCCTTCCTCAAAAGACAGCTAATGGAAAAGACAGCTATTGGTAAAGTGGAGCCAGAAAGTGCAGAATTATAGCTTGCTTAAAAAAAACCCGACCAAACAGTGAGACTTCCAAATGGGAGGAAAGGGTAGAGAAGGCTGATTGGAGCCATCTGACTACTGTGTAGTGTAGTGAAGCAAGAGGTCACCAGAAGCTCAGTGTCAGAATGGAGCTAACTGGTTTAGAGCTCCTTCAAAAGGTTAGTTGATTGGTTTGATTGCCGTCTGCTTCCTTAAGACTTCTTAATGCATTCAAGTAAACTTGATCCCTGCTCTGGGGGTTGCAAGGTGATTCAATCACAGGAGAACATTCCATTGACAGGGACTTAAAGGAGTTTGCTTCCCCTCCTGCTCCAGAAACACCCCTCATCACCCCCTATCGTTTCTCTCTTCTTTGCTCAGGGTTGGATGAGGACCCCTCATCACCCCCTATCACTTCTCTCTTCTTTGCTCAGGGTTGGATGAGGCTGGGGCATTTTGTTCAGTCTGGATCACTGCTGTTCACGTAAAGGTCTGAACAAAACAAACTTCCTTGCACAAAGCCTCGTTGGAAGTGGGTGGACTGGCTCAGCCTGCTGGTGTGATGAGTTACCTTTACTAAGTTACAGGCAACCGTGTCACAGGACGGACTGTTGATCTTGCCTTGCCAGTCACTGAGCACAGAAAAAGTGTGACCAGGTAGAATATAGATTAAATCCTGGAAAATCTGTCCACAAGCAGTGCAGATTGAGACTTTTGAGACTTCTGGGGAGGGGTATAATGGCTTTGGCTGGAGCTTTAAACACCTGTTTATCAGTGATTTAGGAAGAAATAACTTCCACTTGTTTGGGATGCCTCCTGATTAAAAGGGAAGTGCTGGTTTCATGTATTTGCTGGCAAGCTTTGTGTTTATTTGCAGAGACTGATGCAGCAGGGTGGGAAATGCCCAGCATGGAAGCAAGCAAGTGAAGAGGCTTGGGGAGTGGGACAGTAGAGATTACAGGTTCTCAACATCTGTATGGGTTAAAGCCTTTCCCTGAAAGAGGGGTAAGCCAGGGAGTGTGATAACTCTGGACGAGTGTGGTGCTGTTCCTCAGAGCTTGGGTGTCTTTTTTTTTTTTTAAGCTATCTGCTGCTGCTATTTGAGTCTTCCTGTTAAATATATGGACGCAGCATACATATCAAGATTATTCCAGCAACCATCTTGAACATCCCAAATGAACATGGCCTGTTGCCCTGTTAGAGTATGGTACCCTGTGATCTAGTCCTGATTTCTCCCCTCCTTCAACTCTGTGGATATTTGAGATTATAATCAAATTTTTTATAGGAACAACAACGGGGGCAAAACTGACACACACCTTGATAGCCCAATATGTTCCTTCATTAACATTGTCTCATCATTGTGTTAACCAAGATAGTTCTGTGTTCCTGTAATATTAAAGACCTCCTACATCAGATTGGAAAACAGAGTTCTTCCTTTACTTGGTGAAATGACTTCTGCCTGGTAAAGCTAAGTCCATCAGGAATCCTAACCCATAGATCAGAAGGAATGTGTTGGTAGAAGCCTGTCCTGTAGCCTTGGCCTCTGAGAACCTCAGAGAATAGCTAATAAATGTGGAAAGTACTTAATTCTGAATGAACATTTTGAAGATTTGGGGTAACACAAAGGGCAATGTTTGTCTTCTTCACTTGGTCTGAATGGGAAGACCGATATAAAGAAGTTGTGGTTTGAAATAAGAGTAATAAAGCAGCTGTAGACTCAGGAGGTCAGGCCCTCAAGTAGAAGAGGATCTTGTCTTTTATTTTGGTCTAATATGGAGAATTTTGCTAGTGGACAGCCACATGATCTCTAGAGAATCATTGTCTGGGAGACGGGCTTCTGTTACAGGCTTGCACGTAGCTGAAGTGACCTTTGTGTGTAGTTACTGTTCTGCCTGATGTCTCTCTGACCTCTCCCTGGCTGGAGAGATCAGCTGAAATCCTTCTCGAAACTGCGTTCGGCGGCCCTGGCAAGCTTCGGTCCTTAGGGAGCGGCTGGGAAACACTGGCTCTTAGTCCCTGTCCCAGTCAGGTGACTCCACTGAGGGTGTGACCACACCAAGAAGATAAATATCTCTAAGGGAAGTTGTGGAGGATCTTCATGTTGCTTAGCATCCTCTCTAGCTGTAGAGAAGAACCTCTCAGACAGGTGCGTATACCTTAAATATCGGTCCTCCTTTGTAATGGCAGTGGAGAGCGTGTTACTGGTGGTTACTGGTGGTTCAGAGCTATTGGATGTGCATCTCCAGAGATGGTGAGACTGTAAAGGACGCCCTCTTCCATGCCCCATTTCATTCTCTCCATCAGAGACCTTTCCTAGCACTGCTGTACCAGCAGCAATCCAGTTCCTTACACTGCTGGAGTCACGTGGAACCTCCTGGCTCCAGCTCTCTACTTCCATTCTGACAACAAGTTCACAGCAAAAGAAAAATAAAGGGTTTTCATATCTGACCTTCTGTAAGGGGAAGGGAGGGTGTCATCCTTTTGTGTATTTGGATTGTTCAGATTGAAATGTTCATCTGCAACCTACCCCAGAAGCGCCCTGGAGTTAATACCTTCACCACTGCCTGCTATGCAGAAAAGGGACTCTTTGAGAATCAAACAAAACTGTCACAGAAAGCTCATGTTGCTGCCTTGTGGTGGTAGTTGCTTTCCTGAGGTGGAACTCAGCGAGTAGCAGCTCATTCCTGATTAAAACTCTTGCTTAGCTTGACTTTAGCACCTATATAGAAGTTGGTCCATGACAGAAATGTGCCTCCACCGAAGCCCCAGTTACATTTATCTAGTAATAGTAATAGATAAATATTGCACTTGGGAAAGGGGAGAGAAGTTGGGCAGAAGGCCTTGTCTGGCACAGTGTACAAGCTCTGTTTCTGTGGATGAATTCCTGCAGGGCTGCAGGCACCAGCCCTTTGAGCATTTGTGGAGAAAGCCCCAGTTACTATTACTAGATAAATGTAATAGATAAATTACTAGATAAATGTTTCACTTGGGAAAGGGGAGAGAAGTTGGGCAGAAGGCCTTGTCTGGCACAGTGTACAAGCTCTGTTTCTGTGGATGAATTCCTGCAGGGCTGCATGCACCAGCCCTTTGAGCATTTGTGGAGTTCAGAGGCTTGTTCTTGGCAAACTTAAGAAAACAATTGCTCACGAGGAGTCTCAGGAGGCAGTCGAGCAATGCACAGAAGTGATGCCTTAAGCATTTGGAAGCTGGGAGTATTGGAGTGTGGTGTAGAGGGAAGAGGATCTCTGTGGTTTACCTGCCTTAGGGAGAGGTTTCTGAAGTGGAGAAGAGTGATTATTACTATTGGGTCTAGAAGTTTTATTCGTGGATCAGGACCCTGTTGTGCAAACATGGAACAAAAAGCCATACCTTGTAGCGCGTTGCCAGATTCACACGTGTTTTGAGAGGGAAGGTTTTAGCCTGATGCTGAGGGCTGGGAACTGAGGTTTGAGATGTGATAAACAACATGGTTAAAGGTGGAAACAGCTGGGTCTAGAGGTTTTATTTGTGGATCAGGACCCTGTTGTACTCATGTTGTGCAAACATGGAACAAAAAACCATACCTTGTAGTGTGTTGCCAGATTCACACATGTTTTGAGAGGGAAGGTTTTAGCCTGATGCTGAGGGCTGGGAACTGAGGTTTGAGATGTGATAAACAACATGGTTAAAGGTGGAAACAGCTCTGCTATGACGAGCCCTGTGGCATTTCCCTGAGTGGAGCTCGGTACCAGTGAGGCAGTTGTGAGCCATTCTACCTTTCTGCAGCTAAAGACCAAGAGCCATTTTTGTGATAACTTAATAGGGAGCTGATAGCAGGTGTGGCATAACTATGTGGGACGTGAGTGCAGGCATTTGGGGGAAGGAGTACCTACCTTTTTTTAACACCACTAGTGAAAAAGGTTGTTCCTCTGCAGAAATCTCATTTGCATGGTTCAGTTTATCTACCTGATGTTGTTGGTAATGTCCCTGTCTGTAATCCTGTGGAGGTGTGAACGGAGATGCAGTCACTCCCTCCATCCTTCAGAGAGCTCCTCTTGCAGGAGCTGGCTGCCGTGGGACATAAGTGAGTGCAGGCATTTGGGGGAAGGAGTACCTACCTTTTTTAACACCACTAGTGAAAAAGGTTGTTCCTCTGCAGAAATCTCATTTGCATGGTTCAGTTTATCTACCTGATGTTGTTGGTAATGTCCTTGTCTGTAATCCCGTGGAGGTGTGAAGTGAATGGAGATGCAGTCACTCCCTCCATCCTTCAGAGAGCTTGTCTTGCAGGAGCTGGCTGCAGTGAGGTCTCAAGTAGCTCTTGACTGTGGTACCTGAAAGAAGAAGGTAGGGATAAACATTCCTTTGCCCTGCAAATATGATTTGCTAGATAGCCTCCTCTTAGCAGAGGTGGCACTGGCATCAGAAAGTCTTGTAGATGGTGCTGACCCACATATAGCCCTAATTCACCCAATATAACTCCAGCTATATTGCTTATTCTCTACAGGCTGTGCCAGCCCTCCTGAATCACAAATTTGCTCTATCAGGCTGTCCACAAGGTAGCCCTGTCTTGTCTGCTTTGCTGTAAAACAGCCTCCAGGCTTTGCCATGTATAACTCTGGCTTTTCCTGGCAAACCCAGGTTTCAGGCTCTTGGTAGCTCACGAAACATGTGGTGTTTTGGGAATAACTAGGCGTGAGGGGGTGGAGTAGGAATCTATTTGGGCTCCAGGGCTGAGGGTGACAGCAGCAGCTGTTCCACAGCCCCTGGGTGCAGGACTAAGTACCTTCCCTATGTCTGTGTGCAGATCCAATTTGATCTGCTGACTGACGTGGGCTCATGGAGTATGTAAAGTCCAGAAAAAGCCTGGCAGAAAAGGGTCCTCTATGTTCTTTGACCTTTTTGCTTCTACCAGGCTGGATTTTTCTGGGCTTTATGAAGTCTATACAACTGCTGTGGAAATGTGTACTCGACTGGCTGCTCCTCAGGCCATGGAGACCAGCCTGTAGAAATATTAACCTGCTTTATTGTATTCTCCCACCTATGCCGATGACTACAGTCAGAATAGCCTTAAGCTGTGGGATGCTTTGCCACGTGATATTGTGAATGCTGAAAACTCAACGTGGGTTCAAAAGCAGATTGGAGAAATTAATGGAAGAGAAATCCATTGAACGTTACTAAATTCAGAGGTGGCACATCCAGCTCGGGAAGTTTCTGCCAACAAATGGTTAGAGGCTGGGAGGGCGTGCAGGGAATCATCATGTATGCTCACCCTGCTCTCAAAGTGAGGGGAGGTATCTGTTCTTGGCTGCTGTCTACAGAGGCAATGAGGCTTCAAGAACCCTTAGTCTGATCCAGCACAGCTACTGTTACCTTTCAGAGCTTGTTGATCTTAGTGATAGCAAATCTAGTTATTTGGGTTTGCAACTCCTCAGAAAATAAGCAAGGAAACTGCAGAAAGAATGGATTTGGGGTGGGTTTTTCGTTCTTTTGCTTGACTGTCCCTCAAATGAACAAGCACGCTCTGACACACACACACCAGCTTTCCACATTTACCCCCCAAATTATAGCACTGTGTAGTCAGCCTGAATTGGAAACCAGAGATGGAAGGCATGTTTGTGATTCATTGCTTCCTGATAAAGTGGGGATGGGGTGTGGGATGGAAAAAGTGATACAATCTCTATGTGTCATATCTAATTGATCTGTGTCTTCATCAGGGGAAAGGGAGGAGGGGTCTGGGGCAGATAGAAGTATGCTTTGACATAACTATTTGTGAAGCTTTTTTTTAATCTTAGCAACTTCAGGAATGTGTAGTCTGATTTTACTGGGAAGTCTTAAAAGGTTTATGATGAGCTATAACTTTTTAACGACTGACCTAGATCATGCAAAAGTGTCCCAACCCCTTCTTCCTCACCGAAGGTCCCTAACCTGTTTGCAATAACCCAGTCTGCTTTTCTTTCCTTCCTCCTCTTTTCCTACCTTCTTTCTTTTTGTCTCCAAAATTATCTTAATGTCTGGCTAAAAATCCCACTTCCTCCCAGGTTTTGCAGTTTGTGCTGTCAGCTGTATTAACTTGCAGCTGCCCTAACCTTCTAGCCTCAGCTAAGTGGATATTGATGGTGGAGCAGAAGGGCATTTTGCTTGCCTATTTCTTTAAATAAATAGAGTTTTGACATTGCAGTAAATCTTCAGGGAAGTGAATGAGGTAAATAAAAATTCCTCTTTCTGCCCTCTCTTCTCTTAACCTCTGCAGGCCCTTTTCTCTGTGGAAAGTTGATGACAGTTACCTATACCATAATATAAAGCATTTCTGAGATTGCAATGGGGACAGCTTGCAGAAGGAAGGATCCAAAAAGCTCTGCTGGTAGGGATTCACATCCTCCCAGGGCAGTGCTAGGTGCTCAGCTACTTAGAGGAGTCCAGGTCTCTTAACCAGAATATGTGTCCTTGTAGATTTTGGCTTTTTATGTAGAATTATCACGTTCTTTGTCTTGTGTATGAGCCTTCCTCATCTTTAGTGAAAAGGGACTGAAGAAAGTGTATGTGTGTCGTCCTCTTCCTCTCCCAAAGGCAGCTATGTGTTTAACCTCTGCAGGCCCTTTTCTCTGTGGAAAGTTGATGACAGTTACCTATACCATAATATAAAGCATTTCTGAGATTGCAATGGGGACAGCTTGCAGAAGGAAGGATCCAAAAAGCTCTGCTGGTAGGGAGTCACATCCTCCCAGGGCAGTGCTAGGTGCTCAGCTACTTAGAGGAGTCCAGGTCTCTTAACCAGAATATGTGTTCTTGTAGATTTTGGCTTTTTTAATGTAGAATTATCAAGTTCTTTGTCTTGTATATGAACCCTCCCCATCTTTAGTGAAAAGGGACTGGAGAAAGTGTATGTGTGTGTCCTCCTCTTCCTCTCCCAAAGGCAGCTATGTGTAAAAATGTGGGCAGCAGTGCATGGAGGTGGCAGGGTCTGACAAACTGGACGCTGTAGGGTGAGGGGGGGACCAAGCCCCACGTACGGTGCCTGGGGAGCCTGCTTATTATAGGCCTTTCTGGCGACGAGCTGTTCCCTTTGCTCAGCTGTTGTGATGCCACCTTTTCCTGCACGCTGCTGTCATGCCGCCCCGACGTTTCTATTTTAACTCTCTCAGGGGCTAGATCTTGTGACACAAGGATGTGTGGGCAGCAGTGCATGGAGGCAGCAGGGTCTGATAAACTGGACACTGTAGGGTGAGGGGGGGACCAAGCCCCACGTACGGTGCCTGGGGAGCCTGCTTATTATAGGCCTTTCTGGCGACGAGCTGTTCCCTTTGCTCAGCTGTTGTGATGCCACCTTTTCCTGCATGCTGCTGTCATGCCGCCCTGATGTTTCTATTTTAACTCTTCTCAGGGGCTAGATCTTGTGACACAAGGATCTGGCATCTCTCCTACGTGCCGGAATGTGGCATCACAGGAGGCACAGTGGCCGCAGCTGCTATATCAGAGGGTGCCCCTCCTAGGAGCTGGCAGGAGGGGGGACACCCCTAGGATTGTGATACATCAGAACAGGGAGCATCCCCGCGAAGGAGCGGCGGTGTCTTAACTCTGCCCATCTCTGTCTCCTCCAGTCTTTTTCAAGGAGTTTGAAGAGCTCAAGACGTAGTTGCCTGCTGCCCACTGCTCCCCTGCGGCATCTCACTTTAAGCTTTCAGATCTGGCATCTCTCCTACGTGCCGGAATGTGGCATCACAGGAGGCACAGTGGCCGCAGCTGCTATATCAGAGGGTGCCCCTCCTAGGAGCTGGCAGGAGGGGGGACACCCCTAGGATTGTGGTGCATCGGAACAGGGAGCATCCCCGTGAAGGAGCGGCGGTGTCTAACTCTGCCCATCTCTGTCTCTTCCAGTCTTTTTCAAGAAGTTTGAAGAGCTCAAGACATAGTTGCCAGCTGCCCACTGTTCCCCTGCGGCATCTCACTTTAAGCTTTCAGGTATGTAGTTACTGGGGACAAGAGGAGAGTTGTTGTGCCCCGGAGGCACATAAGATAGCTTTGCAGCCTGCTGAGGGACAAGTGGTGGGGAGGGAAGGAAGGAAGGACAGGGACAGCTAGTGGCGTGGGTGGAGGTATTCTTCAGGTTTCAAGGTTCGAGCACCTGAGCATCAAGTCCCATTTAACAACTCACTATTGTGAGTGGAATTCAGCACTCTCAGCTTTCTGCAGAAACCCAGAGGAGCAGCATTCACCTATTCCTGATACTCTCCATGGGATGAGACAGGGCAAACAAAGCCAAACTGTTTTCAGAAGAAATGTAGGAAATTCCTACAGTTGGGGCGCTTCACCGTGTGGCTCATGCCACTGACAAGGGTTTGCAGGAGGTGGGAGACGTGAGCTTTTACCTAATCTTCTTCATCTCTGCTGTGTGCCCTGTGGGCTGGCAGAAGGAGCAGATACCTCTCTGGGGTGTGAGCGAAGCTTTTTATAACTAGGAATGTGCAAGAGGAGAAGTGGCAGCAAAGGACATCTCCGCTGCGTTAACCCAGGCTTGTCTAGAATGGTTTGTGTGTGAGGAACTGGGCTTGGACCTTTTTTTTTTTTTTGTTACTCCCTCTCTCATTCCTGCCCAAAAGCAACCCTGAACCTCTCCCCAAGGAATTCAGTGTCACACCATGTGGGGAACAAACTGGCAGCACAGGCTAGCACAGGGGAAGGGGCAAAAGTTCTGAGATAACAGAGGATGCAACAAACCTTTTGCCTTCTAGTCTAGATTTTGAGCCTAATTGTAGTGAGGGAGTTGAGTGTAATGAAAACACTGGCTTTACGGGGATGTTTCTAGGGAAGCAGCTCTGCTGGGTGACTGGCACGTGTGCCGCGTTCCCGTTTGGCTGGGTATGCCCCAGCATGTTCCTGTAGTTCTGCTCCAGCCCAGCTCAGCTGGTGGGCAGCTTATAGGGCTCCTCCCCATTCAAGGCATGCCTGCCTGCTGACTGCTCAGCCTTGTTTTCTCCACTCAGTTGTTGTAATCCCGTAATCCTGAGTCATATTAGGAAGCTGGAGTCATCTCCATTGACAGAAGACTTATTTAAAGTCTTTGAGGGCAGACTTCAAATAGTTTTAGCTACCTCTGTTTCTGTAGCTTTTGCTACCCTCTTGAGGGCCTTGGTTAAGAACGGGATCTCTGCAGAGATGTCTGGTGCTGTTGAAGGGTGTTGGATTCACTAGAGCTACCGACATCTGTACAGTTGAGACTTGGCAAGATTGTCTTCTACAACGTTCTTTCCCAATGGACTAGAGGTCTGCCAAGGAGGGCATCTGTCTGCATGGAGGGGGGGGACAAGGTTCAGTCCTGGGGATCTCTGCTGGATCAGGCCATCTGCTGCTGGAGGTGCAGTGATGGGAATACTTGCCAGCAGGGCAGTACATTGGGCTCCTCTGGCTCCAAGTGTGCTCTCTGCAAAGGCGCAGCCAATGCGCTGTTAGAAATCACTTTTCTCTCTTCTCAGCTTAACTGAAATCTGCAAAAATTCCCTGCTGCAAGAAAACGGGGACGATGTCATCAGAAGATGATGCTGGTGGGGAGGCTCCTGGGGGCAGTTTCTGGGAGGTAAGGAAGGATAATCGGAGTGCGAGGGAGGTAGGAATGTCTTCTTACCTCCCACCTGTGGGATTAAGGGTTGAGCTCCAGGTTCCTGGGTGACATGTTGCACTTGGAGTGGAAGGGAGGAACCATGGGGAGGTTTGGTAACACACTGTGTGTTACTACATGGAGGAGGTGATCCTTTCCTCCACAGATACTGGGGAATGAGAGAGTTTCTTGTTCAGCTGATGCTGATCTGAGCTGTGAGAGAGGCAAGCAAAGCATCTCAGCTTCTTCCCTCCACTGCTGTGCCTCCCTGAGGGAGTGCCAAAGGAGGGACTGAGCCCAGCTGCTGGCTTCAGAAGGGTCTATGCTCCCTCCCCATGCAATGATTGACCTGATGCGCTCTGTTCTGAAGGAATATGAAAGTTCAGTACAGTATAAATGATGGTGTTATGTGAAATTTCAGGCTGGAAATTACAGGCGGACAGTGAAGCGTGTGGATGACGGGTACCGGCTCTGCAATGACTTAGTCTCCTGCTTCCAGGAGCGAGCCAAGATAGAGAAGAACTATGCCCAGCAGCTAACAGAGTGGTCTCGTAAGTGGAGGACCAACGTGGAGAAAGGTAAAGTGTTCTCTGTGTTGCCCAGTGTTTGGGTACCAAAAAAAACCCCATTTGTTTAGTTTGGCAAGTCCAAGTCTTAAATCAAGCTGCAGATCTCCCCTTTCACAGACGGCCTGGCTGTCTCTCATCCAGTCAGACAATAAGTACTAAAGCTGAGATTTAGGGGCAGTGGGCTCAAACTGATAGTGTCTTATGAAGTAATGGGAAACAGTGGGACAGATGCCCCAAAGGACTTACTGCCTCAATCATGGACTAGTGCTACTATCTCTCCTGAAGCTCCTCACAGATCTGTGAAGAGAATTTTCTATAGAAACCTTCTCTCAGCTGGCACCAGCTGGGACAGCTAAGGCTGCCCAAAAGAAATGCCAGTCTCAATCAGGTTAAGAGCCACTGGGACTGCTGCCTGTTGGGACTGCATGGAGACCAGTCAATGCTGACTTGGGTGATGGGGAAGAGTTAAGGAACTGACTCCATACTGCTAGATGTGTGTAGGAGGAAAAGAATCTGCATTCCCTTCTGTGGGCAGGAGGTGTAAGAGCCCCTCTGGTGTTTGTTTCTGCAGGTCCACAGTATGGTACTCTGGAGAAGGCCTGGCATGCCTTCCTGACAGCTGCAGACAAACTGAGTGAAATCCACTTAGCTGTCCGGAACCACCTGGCTGGTGAAGACTCGGATAAGATCAAGGCCTGGCAGAAGGAGGCCTACCACAAGCAGATGATTGGAGGCTTCAAGGAAACAAAGGAAGCAGAGGATGGGTTCCGCAAGGCCCAGAAACCCTGGGTGAAGAAGATGAAAGATGTGAGCAAAGTGTGAATGGGGAAGGAGGGATGAGGGGAGTTGAGCTGATGGTGAGAGCCACTAGGCAAACAAACTGGGGTTAGCCAGAGGAGCAGAGAGTGCCAGAGAGGGAGGGATGTCTTGATGGTATCTTGTTCTTGGTGATTTTGTAACTCTTTTCCCATCTGGGGAAGACTGGTAACAGGCTCTGTATTCCTGCACGGAAGGTGAGCACTGAAAAATAGATCATTTGGAGGTACCTTTCCCTTTGGAGTATGGTTTGCTAAATGCCAAATTGATGTTCCTATTAGATTGTCCTGAAACAATTGCTGCTGACCATAACAAAATTTAACGTGCCCTCTGAGTAATGGAGGATCGATGTGGTCAGGATCATGGCTTTCTCTGCATCTTCCTCCCACAGGTGGAGACTTCTAAGAAAAACTATCATGCAGCCCGGAAGGAGGAGAAGACAGCCCATACGAGGGAGAACCATGCCAAGGCAGACTCCTCTGTCTCACAGGAACAGCTACGCAAGTTGCAGGAGCGTGTAGAGAAGTGCACTCAGGAGGCTGAGAAGGTGAGTGTGTGTTGTATGGACGTGGGTCACAAGGATACTCTGCTTGAGGAAAAAGCACTGGTTGCAATGTCACTCAGTGAAATGGCTCCTGCTGAAGCTTGAAAGGAGGTGTGAGATCCCAGTTTTTGAGGTTTTGGTGAGTTAGACTGGGAATTCAATGACTAAGGTCTCTCTGTCTTTGGTGTTGGGTAGGATCTAATTTATAAGTAAACTTAAAAAATAAAAAAAAAAGGGGGTGGGTGGAGAGGTGCAGGAGCCGAGAGCTCCAGAGTTGAAGACTTAACTACCAAAAGTGGTTGGTTTGTGTGCCCACAAAAGTGAAAGTGCAGAAAGCCCTCTATGGAAGAGGGTGTCACTGATTGACATCAAGGCACCACATCTCACCATTGCTGTCCTCCTGGGTTGATACAGTGCAAGGATCAATATGAGAAGATGCTGGAAGAGCTGAACCGCTACAATCCCCGCTACATGGAGGACATGGAGCAAGTGTTTGAGGGCTGTCAGGAAGCAGAGCGCAAGCGATTGTGCTTCTTTAAGGAGATGTTCCTGAATCTGCACCAGCATCTCAACCTCTCCACCAGTGAAAGGTATCAGCCTTTCAGAGGGGATCCTGCCAGCCTGGGGTGCTGACTCTGGTGAAGGGTGTCAATTCTGGTGGCTGTGAAAGGGAGCTGCCTGCTTGAATCTGCTGGGTCTCACTCTTTCCCCTTCCAAGTGTGCCTTAGAACTGGCATTTGGTCCCTTTAGACTCACCGGTGCTGGTGTCTCTGATCTTGAACAGTGCCAGGCTCTCCAGAAAGGATTCTTTCTGCCTCTGAACCCTTCTTCTTCCCCTGCTGTCCTGTGGGTGTTTCTATTTTATGACATGCCTCTGTGTTGCTGTACATAATCCCAGTCTGAGGAATGCAGCTCTGTTGCCTCCTAGTATCTATAGCTACTGCACCCACTCTGCCCTGGGTAAAGAGACCTTTTGGGACAGAATGATAACCATAAGCCTACAAGTTTCCCTTAAGTAGGGGTTACACGGGGGAAAGGGGTGCAGCCAAAAATCTTCTGTGCTCCTGTACTTCTAAGGAGGAGGCAACAAGTCTGAGACACCTCCCTGTTTGTGTGCAAGAACACACCAGGCTCTTTCAGAGCTCACTTGGTGAGCTGTGCTGAGAGCTGGCAGATGTTAGCCACTGCCACACCAAACAAGCCTGTCCTGTTTGCCAGGGCATCTTTAATCCCGTGGGACTTTGGCTGCTGTGTAATTGTGCATGAGGTTACGCTCTTCCTTCCTACTTGGCTTTTGGGGAAACTGCTGAGGGATTTGGTTACTGATGGTTCTGTCTGTTCCTGGTCATAGCTTTCATGCGTTGTATCGAGATCTCTACCAAGTCATCATGGCTGCAGACAACCAGGAGGATCTCAAGTGGTGGCGCAACACTCACGGACCAGGCATGGCGATGAATTGGCCTCAGTTTGAGGTGATGTAGTGTTCTAGAGTTGTGTTTGTTATTATTTCCAAACATTTAGCTGCTTTACTGGAACTGGAGGATTGCTAGTCTTGTGTTAGAAAGACCACATCTTTGCTTGGCGGGCTCAAGATGTTGGGCTTTCCTAAAATTTTTGTTGTGTTGCAAGCTCTCTGGTGCTCAAAGGGACACATGCAACCCTGCCAAACTCCAGTTACTCCAGCCATCCAGCTGCAAGGCCAAAGAACAGGAATTGGTTCTAAGGGCTTTGGGACAAGTTCCTGTTAGAGTCTCTCACAGCCCCTCTTGTTGCACCTTGGGATTCAACAGGAGTTGAATCTTCATGGCAGGGGGGTTGGAACTCAATGATAGCAAGTTCCTGTTAGTTTTCTCACAGCTCCTCTTGTTGCACCTTGGGATTCAACAAGAGTTGAATCCTCATGGCAGGGGGGTTGGAACTCAATGGTTTTTAAAGTCCCTTCCAACCCGAACCATCCTATGATTCTAAGAGTGAACCTGCTGACCAGCCCAACCACAACTGATGCATGATACGACCTGGTGTTCTGCCCTTCTATATTGGTCAGAAAAGATGCGCAGAGCTTTTCTGCCCGAGTGGCTTGATGGTGCTATTGCTTTTCTCTGAACAGGAATGGTCCCTTGAAACACAGCGGCCGATCACCAAGAAGGAGAAGAGTGGGAAGATGGCTGATGATGTCACGCTGACCAGCATTTTGCCTACACGGGATGGTGTTGTCTCACAGACCCCTCTGCAGACAAGGCGAAGGTGAGGGCTGAAGTTGGGGATACATCAGGTTAGGAAAAGTACAGCCCAGCCTAGGGTCATGAATGAGTTGTATCGATAAGAGTGATCTCTTTTAACTTCATGTCCCTTGCCTGTGCCACTCTGAAGAAGACAGGGTAGGAAAGGGGGTTTAGGGTAGCTGCGTGGTGGGGTTCATTTGGTTTGGATTTTTGTGGTGGGGTTTTGTTGTTGGGTTTGGGTCTTTTTTCTTTTTCTTTTTTTTTTTTTTTGGTCTGGTCCTTACTGCCTCAAAGGGTGCCTTCCTTGTAAGGATCCTTCTAGTGATGAGATTTGGCCCGGTCATACTAATGCTGTGTGAGATTCTGGCATGCATTTCCCCAATTCTTCTTCATCCCCAAGACAGGGTGAGGAGAGTTGGGAGCTGGCAGCTTTGTCAGTTACCTGTACTGTCTCCTAAATGCAGGCATCAGATTATTTATTTTTTTTTCCCCTGATGTGGTGCTGAGTACTACCTGGCAAGTCTGGGTATAGCTGCTTCCATTGCCAGGAAGCATGCTTGGAGAACAGGGAGAGGCTGAAGAGTCTCAAGCCCTACAGATCAAGCAGCCTTACTGCTTTAAAAGGTGAACTCTGGCCCAACTGAACTGAGCAGAAAAGAAAGGGGATACAGTAGTGGCCTTGAGACATCTCTATATTTCATAGTCTACTGGATTCAGGGCCCCTGTTTGCCAATCTACAGGTTTTCCTATGAAGAGGAGCAGAACAGCCTCTTCTATGACAGCCTGAGGGCACCCGCCCGTATGAAGTTAGTATGGAATGTAGCATCTTCTGGGGTTTTTGGGTTCCAGGTGCCTGTTCTCTGCTGCTCTTCCCTTATTTCCAAGTTCCTGACTTGGAAAACAGCATTCCAGACATCTCTTTGGAATGGGACACATGGCTTTTCCTGTCTTATTCTTGGCTGGAGTAACTCTGGACACAGTTGGGCTCTCCAGTTAGGACTGGCCTTTCTTGCGTGAGAGGGTCTGCTAGAGAAGAATGAGGTCATGAAGAATGTGCATGCGTGAAAATACTTTGAGAATGAGTTACCCTTGTGGCCCTCAAAGCTCTGATGTTGGGATGCTTTCAACCAATCCTGGTATCTCCTGGGTTCTCTCCTCCCTGTTCACCCTCTCTCTTGCACCTTGTTCTATAGCACAGAAGTCTCAGGGGGAGCCGGGGTGGTGCACGATTCGGGAAGAGTTGGGTGAGAAATGAGTCTACTAACAACCATCCTGTCCCCTTTCTCCTTCCACATACAAAGCGGAGGGAAAGAAGACATTTCGGAGTGGTCAGATGAGGACACTCCCAAGAAGTGCCTGGATGCCAATGGGCACGAGGAGGACATAAAGGTACCAGGTGTACGGGTACGAGCACTGTATGATTACACAGGACAGGAGGCTGATGAGCTGAGCTTTAAAGCAGGTACAGAAGCACTAATGTCTTACTAACCTGTCGCTTGACTTGAATGATTGAAACACTCTCTAAAGAACTGGATGTCCCTTAGAAAACTGATAACTTACTCTTCATCCACCGGCCTGACCCATTGTCAGCTCCTCTGAGGTGGATGAGACACTGGGAAGTCCACCCTGTTCTAGACAGACAGTGAGGCCACGTAAAAAGAGATTGCCTTGGCCTTGGTCACAGGGTAGGGAGAGCAGACCCCAAGTGGTGAGACAGATCCTTCCTGCCTCCTCTTGAAGCATTTATTCTCCATTGTATCTCGAGACTTTATTAAATGCTTCTCCCTTGTGCCATTGATTTAAAAATTATATAGGTGGTCTGGATTGTCCTTTGAAGTAAGAAGAATATAATTGTTTTGGGAGACAGCTCAGCTGACTGACGTGCAGTACTGAAGTCAGAGTTCAGCTGGCAAAAACCAGTAATGCAAGCTGTGGCTCAAAATGGGTATCTTGAGTGGAGATCCTGGCTCACAGCAGAGGATTGAGTGAGAGTGAATGCTGGAGCAAACAGACCCTTCCCCTTTCCTTCCTTCAGTTAAATTTAGTTTGCATGTGCAGTCTTCTCCGACTTGAAGAGGACATCCAGATCTTGAGAGTGTCTCTAATCTTGCTTGTTTTGAGTGTTACGTGGTATCTCTGTGTTATACCTCTCAAAAACACACCAGTTCTAAAAAGGCACTGAAGTCCTTCAGTAGCAGGGGCTTGTGCCTGTGGCCAATATCTGTGCTGCAGTGTTACCCTACTAGTAAATTTCCTAACACTAACTTGTTGCTTTAAAATATCTTACAACGTGGGTGCTCTAGAACTTGACTCTTGGCTCTCTCTTTCCACCCAGCAGATGTGATAAGGCATGACAGGTTAGCTTCAGTCATCCCCCTTGTGAATCTGCTCTGAGCAGTGTGCACTAGTGGGGCTGAAGCTTAACAGCAGATGACTTTATTTCTCAGCTTCCACCCAGCAGATGTAATAAGGCATGACTGGTTAGCTTCAGTCATCCCCCTTGTGAATCTGCTCTGAGCAGTGTGCACTAGTGGGGCTGAAGCTTAACAGCAGATGACTTTATTTCTCAACCTCTGCCAGCATGGGATGTGCTTCTTGATGCAGTCAGACCTCCCTCTGGCAGAAGTGTGACCTTCTACTAGTGGAGAAGGGGACTTCTCTGCCCTTTCCCAAAGTAGATGTGGGAAGTTTAAAAGCCTTTCCTGGTCATAGTCTGAGAAATGAGTTCATGCCTTGCTGGTCAAACCAGACACTCCATCATGGAATAGCTGGAGCTCAGCAGCCTCTTATATTTTCTTCCCATCTGCTACTTGGGAGCCACTAAGAAATAAATCTTTGAGATCATTCTGATCTCTCTGGCTTGTAAGTATGTTCTTCTGGGGGCAGGAAAGCAGGAAGAAATATAGGGCACAAAAAGATTTCTAATGTTGAAGAGCAGAAGTGAAGGTCTGTTTTTTAAGTTCCTTGGCCTAGGGAATGGGGCTGAGCATAGGCTCTGAAGAGGTCAGTAACTCTGGCTTTGGATAAACTCTGTGCTATGATACAGGGTGTGATAAGTGGAGAAAAGCGTGGTGCCTCTCCTGAGGCAGGGAAAATGCCACACTGCACTTCCATAGGTTGGTTCCTAACGACTGTTTGTGCTTTTAGGTGAAGAACTAATGAAGATCAGTGAGGAAGATGAGCAGGGCTGGTGCAAGGGCCGACTTCTCACTGGCCAAGTTGGACTTTATCCTGCTAACTATGTGGAGAAGGTTGGATCATGATTTCTACTGCCGTGCTAGTGTCTCACAGCCATACCAGCATCTCCTGCAGAGGTCACTGGGCCACTGCTGGCCCCAATTCACCTTTGCAGTATATCCAGCAACTTCTGGACTTTCAGGGCACGTATTCCATGTAACTAATGCTTCACTTTAAATGCCTAGACCTGTAGGGATTTTCTAATAAATAAACAAAGATGAGTAAAGCTTTCTCTGACTGTGAGCACTACAGGAGTGCAGGAGGGAACAGACTGGCACTCAGTGAAGGGAGATAAGTGACACTTGCAAATCTCCAAAACAGAGAAAACAGCCTTCCTTGGCTTCAGTGCACGTGCATCCATAGGGTGGTGTGGTCTGCTCTGCCCCCAAGCTTCCTGTTCAAGGAACTTTGGATGTGCAGGGTAATAGGGAACTTCTAGTCTTGCTTCCCCTTCTTGGCTCAATCCAGCTGACTGGCAGAAATCTATTTTTTCCTCCCACAACTTTCAGAAGTCTTCAGTGTCCTTCACCTGCAGGCTTGTTGGTGCAGCTGGTATGAGCGATACAGCTTCAACAACCTGGGTGTCCCCTCCCCCTACCCTTAGATTTATTAGGGTAACACCAGGAATGAATAAGAATACAGAATCCTCTTTCTCCTAAGAGAAAGCTATCTGACATGGTGTGGCTGTTCAGGCTAACCACTTGGGAACAGAACTGTCTGGCAGCACCTTGGAGTTGGCCAAAGGAGCCTTGATGCACACTGAAGGCTGGTATTAATAACAAGGCAGCCACATTCCAGTCTGTTCTGCTTAGAACCTCTAAGTGCACTAGTATGTGTTGGGGTTTCTAATGCCTTTAGATTATTTTGGCTATACCTCTCTTCTTTATGAACACTCACTGCACAGCAGAGACCCTCTTTTTTCCTTCTCCTACATATTCTTGACTTACACATGCGAGAAGTGTCACAGTGTGATGAAGGATAGCAGAGTATGGAAGCTACCTCCTGGCTGGCACATCATCAGCTATAGAGGGATAACTCTTCTGGTCCTAAATTGCTGTAGGTGTATTTAAGCCCAGTTGTAAAGTGCCATTCAGCAGGGAGGACCTATCAAACCTCTTTATCTGGCCTCTCTTTCTGCCCTTGAAAGCCTTTGAGGCTGCTGAGGTAAAGTGGGGTTCTGATCCTAGTGCTCTGCATATGCAAATATGAGGACTGATGGACATGTTCTGTATAGGATAAGCCCAAGAGCTTGAGGGGACAAAAAAAGGAAAAGCTACTACTTTTGGAAAAACAAACAATAGTTTTAAAGTGGTTTACTTACTACCTCTGAGATGCAGTGTGAGTTTGTAGTAGCCTTTTGTAGTGAAACTCTTATTCTGGGTTAGTGCACGTGAGGAAGTTGGTTAAGTCAGACTTGCAAAACTTAGTCCAGTCTCCACCAACCACACCGGGGCGAACCGCTTCAGAGTGGTTTGGAAAAATTGGGGATACAGATAAGGAAGTCTCACTGGGGTAGGTGAGCATTTGGGATGAAATGACCACAGAATGTTAACAGCAGCTAGTGAGCCAAAATGGATGTTTAACAAGCGTAGACTGAAAAGGAGGTGGGAATGGATAGATTCAAACCCTGTTAATTTGTGAGAGATTAAAGTATCACAAACAGCTTGTTGCCTGCCAGACGGAGCAGAAATTAACCTTTTACAGCACACTGGGTGTAAACGTACCACACTGAAATGGAGCCTGCCATGGACAAAGAGATTTGAGACTAATGCTATGTAGTGCTTTTGTGAGACCGCAGAAATGTATCGGCTGTTGAAAGGTCTTGCTCAAAGTATCCCTAGGACTGTACTTCATGAATGAGGGGGAGAAGGGTCCAAACCAAAAGAACAAGGCTCAAGCATTTTGTTCTGAATCAGTAATATCATTTCTCGTGAAAAGAGAAAGTATTCCCAAAAAGCAATTAAAGATCCAAGCAACAGCCATTAAAAATGCCTGGATTTAGCTATGTGTTTACCTATTATTCAAAGTCCAATATTTGACGAAACCTCTAAGCTTATGGCATGTAATTAGAGGTGTTAGTGTACAAGCACTCGGATTTATTTAGAGATCTAGCCTCTGCTTTCAGTGCTATATCCCAGGTAAAGTATCATCAGTGTTGTACAGTAATTGCAAGTGTTCCACTCGCTGACCCACAACTGCATGATTTGTTGCTGTTTTGTCCTGACACCCATGAATGTGCAGAGAGCGTGCCTGCCAGGCTTGTGCGATAACAGAGACAAAAACAGGGATAAAATGACCCGAGATGTGCTGTAGTGAATACTAAAATGTACCACATTAGCCTGGGTATTTATTTTCAAACACTAACACTAGCCTTTCATGTAAGGTCAAAAAAATTCTAGAAAGGAGTTACAAAGGATAACTGGAGGCTTGACTTCATTCCTCTTCCGAGTTCTAGTCAGTCTGTAATTAGGGATGGAATTAGGTGCGGCCAGAACCTGCTCTGAGGACAGAAATGTCCAGCGGACAGGACCTCTGATTGCAGTACAAACAACCTGAAATTCCACAGGACAAAGTCTGAACAGACTTGTTTGTTCTAGGAAAACATGACCACCTGATCATAATGGGCTGCTTGAAGGTTTCCAGAAAACAGTGACATACTGCAGCTTATGTGATTGAGTCCCCTAAAGGAATGTTTGCACATCAGAAACTCCTGCCAAGAGCTGAAGTAATGGACAGGAGACAACACATTGAGAATGAAGAATTGCTTGGCTGGACTGTACCTCATAAATTTTGGCATGGCATTTAGTCCTGGCTACTCAAAACCAAGTGAATTAGTAAAAGAGAGCCTGTGTAGTAAAGAACCAGTCGGAGGGGAAGAAAAACCAACACCAAACACATCTAATGATCTTATATTAAACTAACAGCTCTGCCTGGAGACTTAATTTTCCATAGAAGCAAATTAGCTATTAACCACAAAGGCTCTAGTTAAAACTTGTCATCGTGCCATGCCAGAAGTTTTGTGCGTGAACAGAGACACACACACACACAAACTAATTGCTGTGCCTGAATTCCAGAAAGCTGGCAAAGCCTATTCTTCCCCCATGGCTTCTGTAAGAACAGAATATGAATACATCTCTGTGCCTGATGGGCAACACAGTGAAACCATTATCTAGTCATATTTTATTTTTTTTAATAAAGCCACTCCTTGCGGAAAGCTCGTACACCTGTGGTTGGCAGATCATTAATTTGGTTCTGACGTCTTCCTCAAAAAGAATTTCTCAAGTATCACCCAAAGCTTGGATTTCCTGTTGATCATGAATTTTCTAGGAAGAGGAAGTTAAAGATTCTCTATGACGGATCACACCCATTTCCCCAAAGCAGCAGCTGGGCTTGCTTTGCTCAATCCATTAATGATGTTTATGCCCTGTAGGCAAAATCTGGGTCGCAGAGCCCACAGGACAGCTGTGCTCCGATGGCAGCTGAGAGTTGTGGTTAGTTTCTAACTCTTGGTGGCACTCCCACAGCCCTGTGTGGAGCTTGGGGCTGTTGGTGCTTCGGTTTTCTTTCCATCCCACTTCCCCATCCCCTGTGTCCTTGTTGTGGCTGTTTTGCTTGGCATGGAGTGCTGAGGCAGGTAGAAGCATGTAGCAATCCTGCACAAAGACCCCCCCTTGGAGCTGTCACAGACTGTCCCTGTGCTCCCTTTGCCCAAGGCCACAGCCGTGTGGAGCTCTGCTATCTCAGGTGGGTTCTCCCAGTTGCGTTTCTAGAGCTGCCAGCAGCAGCAGGCTGCAAAATTCCCCTCTGCTTGTGAAGAAAGCTGGTGCTGGAGTTAAAAAGGGCTCAAACAGCCTGCTCAGGCCGGTAGGTGATTGTTTCTAGGGTAACTGCACAGAGACTGACTGCAGA
>NW_015090921.1:2193250-2212563 GCF_001431845.1 Calidris pugnax
CCCTGTTTGCCAATCTACAGGTTTTCCTATGAAGAGGAGCAGAACAGCCTCTTCTATGACAGCCTGAGGGCACCCGCCCGTATGAAGTTAGTATGGAATGTAGCATCTTCTGGGGTTTTTGGGTTCCAGGTGCCTGTTCTCTGCTGCTCTTCCCTTATTTCCAAGTTCCTGACTTGGAAAACAGCATTCCAGACATCTCTTTGGAATGGGACACATGGCTTTTCCTGTCTTATTCTTGGCTGGAGTAACTCAGTTGGGCTCTCCAGTTAGGACTGGCCTTTCTTGCGTGAGAGGGTTCTGCTAGAGAAGAATGAGGTCATGAGTGTGCATGCGTGAAAATACTTTGAGTTACCCTTGTGGCCCTCAAAGCTCTGATGTTGGGATGCTTTCAACCAATCCTGGTATCTCCTGGGTTCTCTCCTCCCTGTTCACCCTCTCTCTTGCACCTTGTTCTATAGCACAGAAGTCTCAGGGGGAGCCGGGGTGGTGCACGATTCGGGAAGAGTTGGGTGAGAAATGAGTCTACTAACAACCATCCTGTCCCCTTTCTCCTTCCACATACAAAGCGGAGGGAAAGAAGACATTTCGGAGTGGTCAGATGAGGACACTCCCAAGAAGTGCCTGGATGCCAATGGGCACGAGGAGGACATAAAGGTACCAGGTGTACGGGTACGAGCACTGTATGATTACACAGGACAGGAGGCTGATGAGCTGAGCTTTAAAGCAGGTACAGAAGCACTAATGTCTTACTAACCTGTCGCTTGACTTGAATGATTGAAACACTCTCTAAAGAACTGGATGTCCCTTAGAAAACTGATAACTTACTCTTCATCCACCGGCCTGACCCATTGTCAGCTCCTCTGAGGTGGATGAGACACTGGGAAGTCCACCCTGTTCTAGACAGACAGTGAGGCCACGTAAAAAGAGATTGCCTTGGCCTTGGTCACAGGGTAGGGAGAGCAGACCCCAAGTGGTGAGACAGATCCTTCCTGCCTCCTCTTGAAGCATTTATTCTCCATTGTATCTCGAGACTTTATTAAATGCTTCTCCCTTGTGCCATTGATTTAAAAATTATATAGGTGGTCTGGATTGTCCTTTGAAGTAAGAAGAATATAATTGTTTTGGGAGACAGCTCAGCTGACTGACGTGCAGTACTGAAGTCAGAGTTCAGCTGGCAAAAACCAGTAATGCAAGCTGTGGCTCAAAATGGGTATCTTGAGTGGAGATCCTGGCTCACAGCAGAGGATTGAGTGAGAGTGAATGCTGGAGCAAACAGACCCTTCCCCTTTCCTTCCTTCAGTTAAATTTAGTTTGCATGTGCAGTCTTCTCCGACTTGAAGAGGACATCCAGATCTTGAGAGTGTCTCTAATCTTGCTTGTTTTGAGTGTTACGTGGTATCTCTGTGTTATACCTCTCAAAAACACACCAGTTCTAAAAAGGCACTGAAGTCCTTCAGTAGCAGGGGCTTGTGCCTGTGGCCAATATCTGTGCTGCAGTGTTACCCTACTAGTAAATTTCCTAACACTAACTTGTTGCTTTAAAATATCTTACAACGTGGGTGCTCTAGAACTTGACTCTTGGCTCTCTCTTTCCACCCAGCAGATGTGATAAGGCATGACAGGTTAGCTTCAGTCATCCCCCTTGTGAATCTGCTCTGAGCAGTGTGCACTAGTGGGGCTGAAGCTTAACAGCAGATGACTTTATTTCTCAGCCTCTGCCAGCGTGGGATGTGTCTCTTGATGCCATCAGACCTCCCTCTGGCAGAAGTGTGACCTTCTACTAGTGGAGAAAGGGACTTCTCTGCCCTTTCCCAAAGTAGATATGGGAAGTTTAAAAGCCTTTCCCAGTCATAGTCTGAGAAATGAATGCCTCTGCCAGCGTGGGATGTGTCTCTTGATGCCATCAGACCTCCCTCTGGCAGAAGTGTGACCTTCTACTAGTGGAGAAAGGGACTTCTCTGCCCTTTCCCAAAGTAGATATGGGAAGTTTAAAAGCCTTTCCCAGTCATAGTCTGAGAAATGAATCCATGCCTTGCTGGTCAAACCAGACACTCCATCATGGAATAGTTATTTTGGGTCCTAACAGCTGGAGCTCAGCAGCCTCTTATATTTTCTTCCCATCTGCTACTTGGGAGCCACTAAGAAATAAATCTTTGAGATCATTCTGATCTCTCTGGCTTGTAAGTATGTTCTTCTGGGGGCAGGAAAGCAGGAAGAAATATAGGGCACAAAAAGATTTCTAATGTTGAAGAGCAGAAGTGAAGGTCTGTTTTTTAAGTTCCTTGGCCTAGGGAATGGGGCTGAGCATAGGCTCTGAAGAGGTCAGTAACTCTGGCTTTGGATAAACTCTGTGCTATGATACAGGGTGTGATAAGTGGAGAAAAGCGTGGTGCCTCTCCTGAGGCAGGGAAAATGCCACACTGCACTTCCATAGGTTGGTTCCTAACGACTGTTTGTGCTTTTAGGTGAAGAACTAATGAAGATCAGTGAGGAAGATGAGCAGGGCTGGTGCAAGGGCCGACTTCTCACTGGCCAAGTTGGACTTTATCCTGCTAACTATGTGGAGAAGGTTGGATCATGATTTCTACTGCCGTGCTAGTGTCTCACAGCCATACCAGCATCTCCTGCAGAGGTCACTGGGCCACTGCTGGCCCCAATTCACCTTTGCAGTATATCCAGCAACTTCTGGACTTTCAGGGCACGTATTCCATGTAACTAATGCTTCACTTTAAATGCCTAGACCTGTAGGGATTTTCTAATAAATAAACAAAGATGAGTAAAGCTTTCTCTGACTGTGAGCACTACAGGAGTGCAGGAGGGAACAGACTGGCACTCAGTGAAGGGAGATAAGTGACACTTGCAAATCTCCAAAACAGAGAAAACAGACTTCCTTGGCTTCAGTGCACGTGCATCCATAGGGTGGTGGGGTCTGCTCTGCCCCCAAGCTTCCTGTTCAAGGAACTTTGGATGTGCAGGGTAATAGGGAACTTCTAGTCTTGCTTCCCCTTCTTGGCTCAATCCAGCTGACTGGCAGAAATCTATTTTTTCCTCCCACAACTTTCAGAAGTCTTCAGTGTCCTTCACCTGCAGGCTTGTTGGTGCAGCTGGTATGAGCGATACAGCTTCAACAACCTGGGTGTCCCCTCCCCCTACCCTTAGATTTATTAGGGTAACACCAGGAATGAATAAGAATACAGAATCCTCTTTCTCCTAAGAGAAAGCTATCTGACATGGTGTGGCTGTTCAGGCTAACCACTTGGGAACAGAACTGTCTGGCAGCACCTTGGAGTTGGCCAAAGGAGCCTTGATGCACACTGAAGGCTGGTATTAATAACAAGGCAGCCACATTCCAGTCTGTTCTGCTTAGAACCTCTAAGTGCACTAGTATGTGTTGGGGTTTCTAATGCCTTTAGATTATTTTGGCTATACCTCTCTTCTTTATGAACACTCACTGCACAGCAGAGACCCTCTTTTTTCCTTCTCCTACATATTCTTGACTTACACATGCGAGAAGTGTCACAGTGTGATGAAGGATAGCAGAGTATGGAAACTACCTCCTGGCTGGCACAACATCAGCTATAGAGGGATAACTCTTCTGGTCCTAAATTGCTGTAGGTGTATTTAAGCCCAGTTGTAAAGTGCCATTCAGCAGGGAGGACCTATCAAACCTCTTTATCTGGCCTCTCTTTCTGCCCTTGAAAGCCTTTGAGACTGCTGAGGCAAAGTGGGGTTCTGATCCTAGTGCTCTGCATATTCAAATATGAGGACTGATGGACATGTTCTGTATAGCATAAGTCTAAGAGCTTGAGGGGACAAAAAAAGGAAAAGCTACTACTTTTGGAAAAACAAACAATAGTTTCAAAGTGGTTTACTTACTACCTCTGTTGAGATGCATTGTGAGTTTGTAGTGGCCTTTTGTAGTGAAATTCTTATTCTGGGTTAGTGCACGTGAGGAAGTTGGTTAAGTCAGACTTGCAAAACTTAGTCCAGTCTCCACCAACCACACCGGGGCGAACCGCTTCAGAGTGGTTTGGAAAAATTGGGGATACAGATAAGGAAGTCTCACTGGGGTAGGTGAGCATTTGGGATGAAATGACCACAGAATGTTAACAGCAGCTAGTGAGCCAAAATGGATGTTTAACAAGCGTAGACTGAAAAGGAGGTGGGAATGGATAGATTCAAACCCTGTTAATTTGTGAGAGATTAAAGTATCACAAACAGCTTGTTGCCTGCCAGACGGAGCAGAAATTAACCTTTTACAGCACACTGGGTGTAAACGTACCACACTGAAATGGAGCCTGCCATGGACAAAGAGATTTGAGACTAATGCTATGTAGTGCTTTTGTGAGACCGCAGAAATGTATCGGCTGTTGAAAGGTCTTGCTCAAAGTATCCCTAGGACTGTACTTCATGAATGAGGGGGAGAAGGGTCCAAACCAAAAGAACAAGGCTCAAGCATTTTGTTCTGAATCAGTAATATCATTTCTCGTGAAAAGAGAAAGTATTCCCAAAAAGCAATTAAAGATCCAAGCAACAGCCATTAAAAATGCCTGGATTTAGCTATGTGTTTACCTATTATTCAAAGTCCAATATTTGACGAAACCTCTAAGCTTATGGCATGTAATTAGAGGTGTTAGTGTACAAGCACTCGGATTTATTTAGAGATCTAGCCTCTGCTTTCAGTGCTATATCCCAGGTAAAGTATCATCAGTGTTGTACAGTAATTGCAAGTGTTCCACTCGCTGACCCACAACTGCATGATTTGTTGCTGTTTTGTCCTGACACCCATGAATGTGCAGAGAGCGTGCCTGCCAGGCTTGTGCGATAACAGAGACAAAAACAGGGATAAAATGACCCGAGATGTGCTGTAGTGAATACTAAAATGTACCACATTAGCCTGGGTATTTATTTTCAAACACTAACACTAGCCTTTCATGTAAGGTCAAAAAAATTCTAGAAAGGAGTTACAAAGGATAACTGGAGGCTTGACTTCATTCCTCTTCCGAGTTCTAGTCAGTCTGTAATTAGGGATGGAATTAGGTGCGGCCAGAACCTGCTCTGAGGACAGAAATGTCCAGCGGACAGGACCTCTGATTGCAGTACAAACAACCTGAAATTCCACAGGACAAAGTCTGAACAGACTTGTTTGTTCTAGGAAAACATGACCACCTGATCATAATGGGCTGCTTGAAGGTTTCCAGAAAACAGTGACATACTGCAGCTTATGTGATTGAGTCCCCTAAAGGAATGTTTGCACATCAGAAACTCCTGCCAAGAGCTGAAGTAATGGACAGGAGACAACACATTGAGAATGAAGAATTGCTTGGCTGGACTGTACCTCATAAATTTTGGCATGGCATTTAGTCCTGGGTACTCAAAACCAAGTGAATTAGTAAAAGAGAGCCTGTGTAGTAAAGAACCAGTCGGAGGGGAAGAAAAACCAACACCAAACACATCTAATGATCTTATATTAAACTAACAGCTCTGCCTGGAGACTTAATTTTCCATAGAAGCAAATTAGCTATTAACCACAAAGGCTCTAGTTAAAACTTGTCATCGTGCCATGCCAGAAGTTTTGTGCGTGAACAGAGACACACACACACACAAACTAATTGCTGTGCCTGAATTCCAGAAAGCTGGCAAAGCCTATTCTTCCCCCATGGCTTCTGTAAGAACAGAATATGAATACATCTCTGTGCCTGATGGGCAACACAGTGAAACCATTATCTAGTCATATTTTATTTTTTTTAATAAAGCCACTCCTTGCGGAAAGCTCGTACACCTGTGGTTGGCAGATCATTAATTTGGTTCTGACGTCTTCCTCAAAAAGAATTTCTCAAGTATCACCCAAAGCTTGGATTTCCTGTTGATCATGAATTTTCTAGGAAGAGGAAGTTAAAGATTCTCTATGACGGATCACACCCATTTCCCCAAAGCAGCAGCTGGGCTTGCTTTGCTCAATCCATTAATGATGTTTATGCCCTGTAGGCAAAATCTGGGTCGCAGAGCCCACAGGACAGCTGTGCTCCGATGGCAGCTGAGAGTTGTGGTTAGTTTCTAACTCTTGGTGGCACTCCCACAGCCCTGTGTGGAGCTTGGGGCTGTTGGTGCTTCGGTTTTCTTTCCATCCCACTTCCCCATCCCCTGTGTCCTTGTTGTGGCTGTTTTGCTTGGCATGGAGTGCTGAGGCAGGTAGAAGCATGTAGCAATCCTGCACAAAGACCCCCCCTTGGAGCTGTCACAGACTGTCCCTGTGCTCCCTTTGCCCAAGGCCACAGCCGTGTGGAGCTCTGCTATCTCAGGTGGGTTCTCCCAGTTGCGTTTCTAGAGCTGCCAGCAGCAGCAGGCTGCAAAATTCCCCTCTGCTTGTGAAGAAAGCTGGTGCTGGAGTTAAAATGGGCTCAAACAGCCTGCTCAGGCCGGTAGGTGATTGTTTCTAGGGTAACTGCACAGAGACTGACTGCAGACTGGTCATGGGGCTGAACCTGAGAGGAAGCCACTGCCACAAACTCCACCTTGGCCCGTGGAGATGTGGTTGGAACATACTCGCTACAGACTGGCAGGGAACACAGTGCAAAACAAGCGGCAAAGTGTCTTCAGAGAGACCTTACACACACAAAGAAAAAGAAACAGAAAGAGACTTGCAACTTGCATGACTGCCCAGGTACAGGCTAGAAGGACCCGGAAAATTCAGGGGCTGGATGGGACTGAAACTGTTTGGTAGAAACTTGGTAGTTTACCAAGCTACCTGGGTTCTTAGAAGATCAAACAGAATGAGCATGAGAAGATGTTTCTGGAGAAAATGGGAGAGGGCCACAATGGGGTACGCCCTGTAACTGGAAGAAATAGGCTGGTTTTTTCTATTGGAACATCTTGACTAAGCAACATGGCTCCAGTGAATTTTTCCAAAACCATATTTCAGGTCAAATCACCTCCGCTGCTTTCAGCACATCCATTTTACTCACTGTCCCCTCCTGTTTTTCAAGATACCATAACCCTGCTTGCAGAGGATACTCGCTACTGACTGGCAGGGAACACTGTGCAAAACAAGCGGCAAAGTGTCTTCAAAGAGACCTTACACACACAAAGAAAAAGAAACAGAAAGAGACTTGCAACCAAGTGTTGCATGACTGCCCAGGTACAGGCTAGAAGGACCCGGAAAATTCAGGGGCTGGATGGGAGTGAAACTGTTTACCAAGCTACCTGGGTTCTTAGAAGATCAAAGAGAATGAGTATGAGAAGATGTTTCTGGAGAAGATGGGAGGGGGCCACAACAGGGTAGGGAAGAACTGGAAGAAATAGGCTGGTTTTTTCTATTGGAACATCTTGACTAAGCAACATGGCTCCAGTGAATTTTTCCAAACCCATATTTCAGGTCAAATCACCTCAGCTGCTTTCAGCACATCCATTTTACTCACTGTCCCCTCCTGTTTTTCATGATACCATAACCCTGCTTGCAGAGGTTCCTGGTTTGTTTCTCAGCTTAAGGCTTCCTTTCTCCATAAGCAGTGCAGTGGTGGTCAGCACTTCTTCCCCCTTAGTGTGGGGGCCCATAATCTCCCCCCTTCAGTCTCAGCGCTTTCAGTGGGTCTGGCTATTTACAGATCCTGTGGTCCCTTCCTCCCTATGTTTCCTTTCTATCCTACCAGCTGGAAGTCTTCTTCCAGGTTCTGCAATCCCCCCTGCTTTGACTTCACTACCTCTTTCCTTCCTGAGTCTATTGTTCCTGCTTTCAGCAGGAGGCTGACACCAAAACAGTCACTGCCCCCAGCTGTGACCACACAAACCCTTTCTCTCACCCCCCCCAGGTGCCACACAGTTCCTAAGGGTATGCTACATCCACAATTCGAGTGCCCTCAAAGGAGGGTGAGGGTCTGCTCACTGCCCAGTCTCTCCACCTTGTCTCCATATGGTGTGATGAGCATGACTTGAAGTTATACATCACTTCACTGAATTTCACTGAATTTTAGAGTTGGAAGGGACCATAGAGATCATCTAGTCCAACTCCCCTGCTGAAGCAGGATTGCCTAGAGCTTGTCAGAGCATGTTACTCAGGAGCATCCAGGCGGGTCTTGAAAATCTCCAAGGAAGGGGACTCCACACCCTCCCTGGGCAGCCTGTTCCAGGGCTCTGTCACCCTCACTGTGAAGAAGTTTCTCCTCATATTTGAGTGGAACCTCTTAGCTTTCAGCAGGAGGTTGACACCAAAACAATCACTGCCCCCAGCTGTGACCACACAAGCCCTTTCTCTCACCCCCGCCAGGTGCCACACAGTTCCTAAGGGTATGCTACATCCACAATTCGAGTGCCCTCAAAGGAGGGTGAGGGTCTGCTCATTGCCCAGTCTCTCCACCTTGCCTCCATATGGTGAGCATGACTTGAAGCTATACATCACTTGAGTGATGGTCACCTGCCAAACGGCCTGCTCCCAGCAGGGCCGCCTGTAACATCTCCAAACTTACCATTACAGCAAGGTTTAAAACTTTTCCCCAGATCCAGGAAACCCCAGGGAACGTCTGCCAAGATCACCCCTTCTGTGGGGTATCCCAAAGCCTCCCAAGTCCCGAGCACCTGCCAGACCAGCCAGAGGTGATCTTACCAGACTTTTGAAAATAAATATTTGATTATGATACTGGAAATCGGCCTGCTCCCAGCAGGGACGCCTGTAACATCTCCAAACTGACCATTACAGCAAGGTTTAAAACTTGTCCCCAGATCCAGGAAACCCCAGGGAACGTCTGCCAAGATCACCCCTTCTGTGGGGTATCCCAAAGCCTCCCAAGTCCCGAGCACCTGCCAGACCAGCCAGAGGTGATCTTACCAGACTTTTGAAAATAAATATTTGATTATGATACTGGAAATGGAGTTACAAAAGAAAACCCTGAAGAGATACGTGTCTTCATGTGACACACACACACTCTCACTTAACCAGTCAGGAGCAATTGGGAGCAGCACACTCCTTCCCTGGCCCCACACCCCAGTTACCCTTTCCATCAAACCCCAGCAGTTTTGCCTGGCAGGGCAGCAACACTGGCTGGCACAACTGAAAGAGATAGTCCTCTCTGCCCCCCTTTCAAACCTTCCCTGCCCTTCCCTTACTTGCTTCAGCAGTCACACGAGCAGGAGGAGATCAGCTCAGGGAGGCAATGACAGCATCTGTGCAGGGCTAGGGACACAACTCAGCCCAAGGCCGTCACTTGCAAGGGACAGCTTATGTGCAGCAGGACTAGCCTTTCGGCTGCAACACAACCCCAAATTGGGTCAAGCCAGCCATGACTGTGCTCCTCAGTATCTCTCGAGTTACCCATCCGTTGTGTTCCTTAATTTGTTCCTTCTACCTTTGCTGGCTTTTCTCCAGACCACAACATTTGTAAGACGGCAGTAAAATTGTGTAAGTTATAAACCTGAACAAAATATTCACTCTACACATAGCATATTAGCTCCTTATCTTAGATTTTGCTGGAAGCATTGCAGGGAGTCAGCGTGTGGCTGGGACTGCCTGCCTCAATGCTTAATTTTTTCTTTGGAAGACAGCTATTAATTACACTCAGTTGAGCACACTGGTGGGCTGGTCACCCATGACCCTCAGCCAGGTGCTTCCCTTGCATCAATCCCACCAAATATATGGCTTTATATACATTCCTTATGGGAAATCAGGGCAGCTTGCTGACCTGACAGAAGCCTAAGTCAACCCAAAGAACTTTTCTATATGAAGCCTGAAACAACAGGAAATTGGGAGCATCTTCTTACACGCTTTGGGAAGGGATATATATGCTGGGAACCTGTGTCTTCTTCTAGTGAGAGGGATGCTTTCTATTTGATTCTCCTTTCCTCCATCTTGCTTGTTCCACTCTTTCTACCACTGAAAACAGGCTGCCCTGAAATACTGAGCAGAGTTCTCTCCCTTAGTGTCTGTAGACTGCTTGGTAAGAAAAAAATAAATAAATAAAAAAAAAGTAATAGATTTGTATTAGGAATTGCTCCTCTCCCCAAGACATCATTGCAGATCCCTGGTACCACACCACTCTTGCTGTGATCCATGGGAAACTATATCACTCAGCTATTTTTCAGGTAGTTTACTGGATTTGCCAACCCCCTTCCCAAATCTTCTCATTCAGCAAAACCATGCGAGGCCAACGGGTCGGAATAGGAGAGCAGGACCCAGCCACCTCATCTCTCTCCTCCACAGTCCTTTCACCTTCTTTGCTGAGTAGCGAGAAGAGAGCAAGGTCCCTCCTCTCCTCTACTAACCTGCTTTTGAACAGACCCCCAGAGAAGCCCTTTCTCTTCCCTTTGGTTCAGACCTACAAGTGCAGGGTGGCTTTTAGCCCCATCACAGCACTTCACCCTCAAGTCCCTCCAGCTCTCTTTCATGGTAATCTCATGTCCTCAGACAACAAAATTACTGTATTGAAAACCTGTCCCTAGTGGTATGGCAGACTCCAAGAACAAGCCTGGTCACCATCCTTTGCTCTCCTGGGTGATGCTGGGGACTCTCTTTTACTGACAGAGGTGAGTAACAGCAAGACAATCTCTGATTAGGAGGCTACATCAGGGTCAGGGGCTGGTGTCGCAGCAGTCAGGAGGAAAGAGGCAGATGTGATGTAGATGGACAGGGAAGCTGAGGGCCAAAGAGCAGGCTACCAGCTTGGAGCTCAGAAATTCAGCACCAAAGCACATGAGATGCAAAAGAAACAGATGCAGGAAATAGCAAGAACTGTGCAGTGACAGCACGCGCTCGCAGGGAACAGTCAGCAGCAGGAGGTCTTTCCTGTACTGACAAAGACAACAAAAAGAAGCTGACTATTTCTCAGACCAGCAGCATGCTCTTCCTGCTGCTTTTATGTAAAACTGATGGACGGGATCAGCAGCCTTGCCAGGACTTGGAGCAACCAGCATGGGCTGGAAGGTTTGCAAGGGACCCAGCGGAGGTAGAGAAGCTTGAGTAACCTAAGCCTTGCTAAGACACAGCACAGTGAACAAAAACTGTGCACCCTCCACAGAGGAGAGGAGCCTGCACTGTATCTCCCCGTGTCTCCTAGCACAGACAGGCAGAGGCAAAGTGTGACACTGACCTATTAGCCTCTGAGGCTGCCTTGGCTCCTCCTGGGCACATGCCCTTTCTCTCTCACAAGCCCCAGCTGGGGTAACGCCAGCAGGAACAGACTCTGTCCCTCCTAACCCCTGCACGTCATCGCTATCACACAGCTAAACGCAGACCTAGTGAGAACAAAGCCAGCAGAGGAGCAGAGCAGCACTGTGTGACAGATGGGGACAAGGCAGGAGCAAGCCACTCAGGCTGAGACTGCTCCAGCCAACGTGAACGCCACCACTCCCAATACACACTCACCACCTGAACTTGCTCCTCTACACAACAAGATGCAGCTTACACGGCCTCCACCCTGCCATCACACGCTCCCTTTCGCATCCCTCTGTCATAGCTTCAGCTCTCGGGGCCCTGAGTGTACTAACAGGCCTTAATTGTCCTAAGCAGCCTCACCTGGGACCTCTACCCACACCCTGTCCCCATGGGGATGGGTGTGCTTTTAATTTAAACTCAGTCCAGAGCAACCAGGCCCCCTTCTGAGCTAAACTGGAGGAGTAGTGGTCTCTAGCTGTGCCTTGTGATCCTAACACATAGGCTGGCTTAGCAGCCTGACCCTGTCACCACTGACATGTCTGGCAATCACTGGGCCTGATCCTGACCTGTGATTGACTTCCTAGCTTGCCTGTTGTCCTGGGTTGAGGAACACAGGGCTAACTTTTCTTCTAATGCTGGGGAAAATTGCACTTTTAGAAGACTCTAGCGTCTGAATTTGTGAAAATATTTACTTTATAGCCAGCCAGGCTCTGTGGGATTCAAGGTTTTAGTGTTTTCGAGCCTTGCCAGGTGCAGGGACAAGGAGGAGCAAGGCCTGGGCATTTGACCCAGGCTGGCCAACAGGATTATTTTAACATCACATTCAATATAAATTAGAAAAGTTTGCTGTGTAGCGCTCTCTCCCTTGACGGTGACGGGTCCAAAGAACTCCTTGCCCCGGTGCCAGCTCTCTCCCTTGACGGTGGCGGGTCCAAAGAACTCCTTGCCCCGGTGCCAGACCCCTGAGACCTTCCCTTCCTCCTGAAGCCATTGTGCTCTCAGTGTCTGCCATTTGCTGTCCCTGCTGGGAGGGCACAGCTTCTCACTGAGAATTGGCTGAGTATAATTCTTGTATATCTTATATCAGTATTGGGATTAATACTAGTTCTTTAGTCTGAAGTAACGACTTCCCTACCTTGGTTACTGCCTCATGGCACCTCGACGGCTGCACAGGGGCACTTCACAGAAGGGCACCTCTTGAGAAGTCTCCAGCATTCCCCGATTCCCCTCTCCGGGTGGGGAGGGATCATGGGGTGATAGAATAATTGCCTTATGGTTCTTTGTATTCCCCAATTCCTCTTTCCGATTGGGGAGGGATCATGGGGTGATAGAATAATTGTCTAAATGACCATAGATTGTTACGGGTTTTCTCAAACCATAACAACTGTAGACTGTCTTATCACCGTGAGCTTGCCTGGCTATATCAGTTCTTGGTCAAACCTGGCCTACTACCCTGGGCTTGCACTGTAGATTACCTCATCACCGTGAGCTTGCCTGGCTATATCAATTCTGGGTCAAACCTGGCCTACTACCCTGGGCTTGCTCAGCTCTCCGCCGGCTAACAAGGTAGCGGGGAGGCGCTGGGCGATTTGTCGCCCTTCCCAGCCAGGGTGCTTCATTCCTGGGCTCCGGTTAGGCCCCGCTGGGCTCCGGGAGCGCGGGGAGGGCCTGGGGGAGAGCGGCCGGGGCGCGGGGTGGGGGGGGACCATAGATTGTTACGGGTTTTCTCAAACCATAACAACTGTAGACTGTCTTATCACCGTGAGCTTGCCTGGCTATATCAGTTCTTGGTCAAACCTGGCCTACTACCCTGGGCTTGCTCAGCTCTCCTTGCTCCGGTGGCGGGGGAACGGGCCATGGTTGATGAGGGCCCAGGGGCTGTGGGACACCTCCCTCACAGCTCTCCTCCTTCTAGGGTGCAACACGGACTGGCTGCACCCTGACATCAGCGCTCCTGGTATGACTGCTGGGACAGCTGCACCACGAATGTCATCAGGGAACTCAACTGGTTTAAAAATAGCCATGAAGAAAAAGCTATCGGTTACTTTTACCCGAACTGATTCCCCAATACTGTCTGTATAATCCCAGAAATAGGCATATAGGCACAACTAAGGTAGCAGCAGAAGAGCCAACAGGCACCAGGGGCTGCTTAAGACAAGACTGCTGCCAAGAATGAGCCCTGGCAGGAAACAGGCTTCACTACCCAGTTCAGAAACTCATCTCAAGAGTAGCTCAAATCAGATATATCAGCCAGAAGCCTCTCATCTTACTGTAGGGCAACGTGCCTCCCATATCAGGTCTTGCTCTGGCCATGTAGTTAGAGCTTTGCTGATTCCCAGAACACAAGACTTCATACGCCTGCTAACTCTGCAGCAGGCATCTCGAGAGTAGCTCAAATCAGATATATCAGCCAGAAGCCTCTCATCTTACTGCAGAGCAACGTGCCTCCCATATCAGGTCTCGCTCTGGCCACGTAGTTAGAGCTTTGCTGATTCCCAGAACACAAGACTTCATACGCCTGCTAACTCTGCAGCAGGTTTTCTGCAGGGTTTGTTTTTGCCCAACAACTCAGTTGTTCCTGATTGCATCTGTATGTCCCAAGATTTTATGGATCTTGCTAAGATGGTGGGTCCTAGGTTGCAATGAATTCTACAGGTCTACCTTATGTTTCTGTGGAAATCAGTGAAACGAAAGCCTTTATATTTAAACTGAAAGTTATCTTGTCCAGATATGAGTACATTTAACTGTTTATTTTAGTGACAAGCTGGTGCTGCAGGGCAATCTCCTTTTGGAGCTAAGGAAACACCAAGCTATTCCATCTTAGTAATGCCACGCTACTGATTATCTTTGGTTGGTGCTGCTCTTCTGAACCTCTCATTGCTCTGCAGTCACTTTCTTTTTTTTGGGGGGGGTTGGTGTGGCTAAAGCATGAAATGGGCTTACACCATTGACTTGTCGTTCAAAGAACAACTGTATTTTTCCCTATTTTTCTTGTGGGCTTTCTAGTCCATTCCCTCCTGTTTGCGGGCAGGTAATAGAGCACTTTAAGGCCCTGACACCACCTTTAGTCTGAAGTAACGACTTCCCTACCTTGGTTACTGCCTCATGGCACCTCGACGGCTGCACAGGGGCACTTCACAGAAGGGCACCTCTTGAGAAGTCTCCAGCTGACCCAACCACTTCCATCTCTCTTCGCTTGTGCGAGTCCACCAGGCCCGGTGGCCCAAGCTCCAGCTGCTGGAGCAGCAGGTGATGCCTGTGGGCACTCCTCTGGGCTTCTTCTCAGCTAATGGCTGACCCACAGTGGGCTTGGCCTCCTTGCTCTTCCTCACAGCCCCTCTCAGCCCGGGCCTGGTCCGCCATGAGGAAGGGGGGGTCGGTCAGTCAGTCAGGACCCGCTGAGGGGAGCTGAGGGGGGGGCTTGGAGCGGGGAAGGTCCCCCCCTTCACGTTTAGAAGCGGTTTGGAGAGCCCGGTGCGGAGGAGCGGGGTGCTGCCGGGCCTAGCGGGGGGGGCCTGTCCCGAAACGCCCACCCTGAGCCCGGGGAAGGTGAGGGACTCCCGGCGGTTGTGGCGGTGAACGGCGAAGCTCCCCCCGTTGCCATGGCGACGGGACGGGAGGAGGGGGGGGGCGGACCCCGGCGGCGGGGACCCCTCCGCGGGGCGGTGTGGGCTGAGGCGGCACCCGTAAGCGCGGCCCGGCCCCCGGCGCCGATTGGGCCCGCTCAGCACCCGTCGCCGCGGGGGTGTCTGGGAAGGAGAGATCATGGCGGCGGAGCCGAGCAAGACGGAGATCCAGACTCTCTTCAAGCGGCTCCGGGCAGCGCCGGCTAACAAGGTAGCGGGGAGGCGCTGGGCGATTTGTCGCCCTTCCCAGCCAGGGTGCTTCATTCCTGGGCTCCGGTTAGGCCCCGCTGGGCTCCGGGAGCGCGGGGAGGGCCTGGGGGAGAGCGGCCGGGGCGCGGGGTGGGGGGGGTACGTGGCCGGGAGGTGGAGGGAGCGGATGAAGCGGCTCAGCCCGGCCGTTCCTCTCCCCTTTGGCTTTAGTCGTGCTTCGACTGCGGCGCCAAGAACCCCAGCTGGGCCAGCATCACCTACGGGGTCTTCCTGTGCATCGACTGCTCCGGCGTCCACCGGTCTCTGGGAGTTCACCTCAGCTTCATCAGGTGCGTGGGCACCGGGGCGGCGGGGAGCGGCGGGGCGGGCCCGGGGGCGGCTGTGTCTCCCCGGGGTGGGGACCTCGCCGGTCCTTGGTTAGAGAGAAGCGTTGTGGCAGAGCGGGTGGTCGCCTGGGGTGGTGCGGGGTTTGCTGGCTGGAGGTTGTAGGTCGCTCAGCCCTTCCAAAATGGGAGTTTTTGAAGCACCTCAGGGGAAAATCCACTTGTTGCTTTTGGCCGCCTCACGGAAACACCGTGTGGGCTCCCGGCTGGAGGAGCTGGGAGGGTAAATCTTGCCAGTAAAGCAGCAAGGTTGGGAGTCTGTCTTGTAACCCTCAGTAAGGCAGAAAGAGGAATACTACTTAATCTTTCCTGTATCAACTTAGCGTTGGATTTTCAGCCTGCTGATCTTATTTTCGCTACTTTGAAAAACTAGCATTTTTAAGTAACAGAACTGTGACCTTTGCTTATCGGGAGATAAGTTGAGTGACTGGTATGAGACGTACTGTGTCACCTGTGTTTACGGGGTTGTTTTCTGGGTTGCTTTGTCATGTGTTCTGGCCTGATCCGCGGGACGGGCGGAATGCCGGTCTCCCATGTTGTGTGATGACGTGGAAAAGGAAAGTTGTTGGCTGTGCTTTCCCAGCTCAAGCTCCGCCCTCTTAAGCAATACAAGTCAGAGGTCCTCCAAGTTTGGACACTGTTATTTGGTGCGAAGCTGAAACTCTGAGGTTTTTTTTTCCCTCACTTTAAAAATTGAAATAAATTTCTTACGGGAGCAAAGAAGTTACCAAGATGTTCTTTCCCCTTTTGCCTCCTGTATTCTGGGATAGTAGTGGGATATCTGACAGGTCTAGCTCAGAACTTGCTTTTGCATTTGGCCTGCCTGCACATTATTAACAGAAATAATTGGTTCTCACACAGGTCCACAGAGTTGGATTCTAACTGGAACTGGTTCCAGCTGAGATGTATGCAAGTGGGCAGCAATGCCAACGCGGTGAGGAGCCTCTTTAGGCATTTTGCTTGCTTTCCCTCTTGCTAATTTACATCCTCTGTTTCTTTCCTCTGAGTGGCTTTCTGGGTACCAACCTCATCTGAAGTGTGTAATGAGGAGAGGTTTTTGTCAGGTGTGCTTGGGAGTCAGACTGTGACCTTTGAATGCGTTGTTTTCTGATGTGCAGATTTGTCACTTTCTTCCATCTCATTTAAATGAGGCATGGTCTCCTTGAAGTGAAGGAGTTAGTACCACTGATCAGATTGGAAGCTCATTGTGACTCAGAAGCATCCTCCTGTGGAGGACAGGGAGGGTTTTCTTAGCTCTGTGGGGCCTGGAGTGAGACTTCTTGGAGAAAGCTGATTGATGAATGGTTGGTTCGTGCTCTGTGCTCAGCATTTCATCCCTTGTGTCTGGGGAGATGCCTTTTTCTGTGTCTAACGCTTGCTTGAGTATGACCTAGCAACCAGGAGACTGAATATTCTTCTCTTTTCAGACTGCTTTCTTCCGCCAGCATGGCTGCACTACCACAGATGCCAACGCCAAGTACAACAGTCGAGCTGCCCAGATGTACAGGGAGAAGATCCGGCAGTTGGCAAGTGCTGCCATGGCCAAGTACGGCACTGATGTAAGTCTGAGCCGCTCTGTACTGTTAGATGTCTAGTGCTGGATGCTGAGTCTTGTAGGATACCTTCTTTTTTTCCCTCTTCTCTCTTCAGCTGCTCATAGAAGGACTGAGTGGAGCCCCCGGGCACTCCCCTGACAAGAGTGATGCTGATTTCTTCATGGAGCACACGCAGGTGAGAAGAACTGTCTAAACCAGGCAGCCTGAACACCTCTCAAATAGCCAGCTGTGCAGCCAGGAGCAGTCCCTCTTGGTTTGGAAGGACTCTTAAGTTGTATATTCGTTCAGTAGTAACTAAGATACAGTCACAGATCAAAACAATCCCTCCTGGGGCCTGTCATGTCCGTGTCCTCTGTTTTTAAAACCATCTTTATCATCAAGGAATACTCAGAACTACTGGCTCCTCCCTGGAAGATGCTTTGTGTGCTGTGTTAATGCATAGTATCTTTGTGCAGATAAAGCAAGAAGTGGCTGTTACTTTGAACTTCTGAGTTAGTCACCTTTTCAGTGCCATAGATGCTGGTAAAGTGAATTTGGGCACCCGTTTGCACAATGCTAGGCAGACTTTCTCAAGTGAATCCAGTGAGAATTGGCTGGATGGCAGTAAAGACAGTGGAAGCCAAGACTATTTTTTTTTTCCAGGGAAACTCATTCACTCTTTCTCCCAGATTTAAGCTCATCTCCTTAACCTGGGAAGTCCCTGCAGTAGTCAATTCTGATATCACTGTTGGGTGATGGTGGTGTTTCTCCTTGCCTTTCATTCCACTTACCATCCTTTTTTTTTCTTTAATTTTTGTCCTTGCTAAGGTAATGTGGGCTGGTCCATATGTTACCTTCAGTGAAGGCTTAGTCTGGAGTTTGGAACACGTTCCCTTTTGACCTAAAATTGAATACAGGTCACTAAACCTGAAGTCAGTTTAGGATTGTTGGGTTCATTCATCTTCTGCAAATCACTGGAATGGGCATTTCCTTGCAGTCTTCCAGTACCTGGGATGTAGCAGATGCCAGCCAGAATCCTGCACAGTCTTCCCCGGAGGTGGAAAAAACAGCAAAGTCATCAGAAGGCGGTGAAGTGTCAAGTGAGTTCCTTGCTGAATAATTTTTCCAAGAACCTGCCTTAATTTCCAAGAGTGTACACTTTTGTACCACGTTTGGAAGGGCTGAGCTTTTCCTTGCGTTCAGGGTTGAAGGAGTGAGAGCTCTCTGCACTCTGATGTTTAGTTAAATCAGTGGAGACTTCTAAAAACATTGCTTTATTCGGAATCAGTTCTCTGCTTTTCCTGAAATGCATGCAAACCTGTGTTGGGGGTTAGCTGCCCCGTTCCCCTGCTTCCAGACACAGTTATTTACTTAAAGACTCTTTTCTGTCCCTTGAATTTTGTGGGTCTGGAAATGATCTATGAATATAAAGCAAAAAAAAACGTTTCTAGGGTGAATGACAGGAAAACCAACAATCTGGGGGCACAGCTGTAATTTGAAACAGCTCTGTGTATTCCCCTGCAGAGTGTTTGCTTTCTTTTCATGCGTCAGGAACACTGTAGAGGGAGTAACTTGCTCTGTGCAGGCATAAAGTTGCTGTGTTTGGGAAATTCCACATTTCAAACTGTAACTTAGCTTGTTGGGGGTGGAGGCAGAGGAGGTAAAAGAGATGTAGTAGAACTGTGAACACACTGAAAAGAAAGGGCTTTGAGAATCTCTCTGCTGAATGTTCTCTTCTGGTTTTGTGCCCACAGATTCTGGCCAGGGCCCCTCTATTGACTTGTTGAGCACATCTCCTAAAGCTCCTCTAGGTAAGTAAGACTCTGCTGTCTCTCAGATCAGTCTTGCTCTTACACCTACTGGTCAGTAGTAAGCTCAGTAGAGTTGGAACTCCAAAACATCTAAAGGAGTTTCTCTTCCTGTGGAGCCAGTACTGATGATCTCCCTAAACCCCAGAACTAAGCCACAGTTTACCAGAGGTTTCCTCCTCCTTTGCATGATCAAGTTCAAAGCTGTTGCCTTCCCAAAACCTGTTTTCATTTTTTAAGCTTTGTGTAATGATAGGACAAGGGGAAACGGTTTTAAATTGGAAGAAAAAAGATTCAGATTAGATCTCAGGAAGAAATTTTTTACTATGAGGGTGGTGAGACACTGGAACAGGTTGCCCAGAGAAGCTGTGGCTGCCCCATCCCTGGAGGGGTTCAAGGCCAGGCTGGATGGGGCTTGGAGCAACCTGGTCTGGTGGGAGGTGTCCCTGCCCAGGGCAGGGGGGTTGGAACTCGATGATCTTTGAGGTCCCTTCCAACCCAAACCATTCTATGATTCTATGATTTTCATATCTTGGCTTGATCAGGGCCATGTGACTGGTGTTTGGTTTTTGTTGTTATGGGGTTTTTTTGTTTGGTGGGTCTTTTTTTTT
>NW_015090921.1:2228104-2341028 GCF_001431845.1 Calidris pugnax
GGGGGGGGGCGGACCCCGGCGGCGGGGACCCCTCCGCGGGGCGGTGTGGGCTGAGGCGGCACCCGTAAGCGCGGCCCGGCCCCCGGCGCCGATTGGGCCCGCTCAGCACCCGTCGCCGCGGGGGTGTCTGGGAAGGAGAGATCATGGCGGCGGAGCCGAGCAAGACGGAGATCCAGACTCTCTTCAAGCGGCTCCGGGCAGCGCCGGCTAACAAGGTAGCGGGGAGGCGCTGGGCGATTTGTCGCCCTTCCCAGCCAGGGTGCTTCATTCCTGGGCTCCGGTTAGGCCCCGCTGGGCTCCGGGAGCGCGGGGAGGGCCTGGGGGAGAGCGGCCGGGGCGCGGGGTGGGGGGGGTACGTGGCCGGGAGGTGGAGGGAGCGGATGAAGCGGCTCAGCCCGGCCGTTCCTCTCCCCTTTGGCTTTAGTCGTGCTTCGACTGCGGCGCCAAGAACCCCAGCTGGGCCAGCATCACCTACGGGGTCTTCCTGTGCATCGACTGCTCCGGCGTCCACCGGTCTCTGGGAGTTCACCTCAGCTTCATCAGGTGCGTGGGCACCGGGGCGGCGGGGAGCGGCGGGCCGGGCCCGGGGGCGGCTGTGTCTCCCCGGGGTGGGGACCTCGCCGGTCCTTGGTTAGAGAGAAGCGTTGTGGCAGAGCGGGTGGTCGCCTGGGGTGGTGCGGGGTTTGCTGGCTGGAGGTTGTAGGTCGCTCAGCCCTTCCAAAATGGGAGTTTTTGAAGCACCTCAGGGGAAAATCCACTTGTTGCTTTTGGCCGCCTCACGGAAACACCGTGTGGGCTCCCGGCTGGAGGAGCTGGGAGGGTAAATCTTGCCAGTAAAGCAGCAAGGTTGGGAGTCTGTCTTGTAACCCTCAGTAAGGCAGAAAGAGGAATACTACTTAATCTTTCCTGTATCAACTTAGCGTTGGATTTTCAGCCTGCTGATCTTATTTTCGCTACTTTGAAAAACTAGCATTTTAAGTAACAGAACTGTGACCTTTGCTTATCGGGAGATAAGTTGAGTGACTGGTATGAGACGTACTGTGTCACCTGTGTTTACGGGGTTGTTTTCTGGGTTGCTTTGTCATGTGTTCTGGCCTGATCCGCGGGACGGGCGGAATGCCGGTCTCCCATGTTGTGTGATGACGTGGAAAAGGAAAGTTGTTGGCTGTGCTTTCCCAGCTCAAGCTCCGCCCTCTTAAGCAATACAAGTCAGAGGTCCTCCAAGTTTGGACACTGTTATTTGGTGCGAAGCTGCAAGTCTGAGGTTTTTTTTTCCCTCACTTTAAAAATTGAAATAAATTTCTTACGGGAGCAAAGAAGTTACCAAGATGTTCTTTCCCCTTTTGCCTCCTTTAACTTCTTACGGGAGCAAAGAAGTTACCAAGATATTCTTTCCCATTTTGCCTCCTATATTCTGGGATAGTAGTGGGATATCTGACAGGTCTAGCTCAGACCTTGCTTTTGCATTTGGCCTGCCTGCACATTATTAACAGAAATAATTGGTTCTCACACAGGTCCACAGAGTTGGATTCTAACTGGAACTGGTTCCAGCTGAGATGTATGCAAGTGGGCAGCAATGCCAACGCGGTGAGGAGCCTCTTTAGGCATTTTGCTTGCTTTCCCTCTTGCTAATTTACATCCTCTGTTTCTTTCCTCTGAGTGGCTTTCTGGGTACCAGCCTCATCTGAAGTGTGTAATGAGGAGAGGTTTTTGTCAGGTGTGCTTGGGAGTCAGACTGTGACCTTTGAATGCGTTGTTTTCTGATGTGCAGATTTGTCACTTTCTTCCATCTCATTTAAATGAGAGGCATGGTCCCCTTGAAGTGAAGGAGTTAGTACCACTGATCAGATTGGAAGCTCATTGTGACTCAGAAGCATCCTCCTGTGGAGGACAGGGAGGGTTTTCTTAGCTCTGTGGGGCCTGGAGTGAGACTTCTTGGAGAAAGCTGATTGATGAATGGTTGGTTCGTGCTCTGTGCTCAGCATTTCATCCCTTGTGTCTGGGGAGATGCCTTTTTCTGTGTCTAACGCTTGCTTGAGTATGACCTAGCAACCAGGAGACTGAATATTCTTCTCTTTTCAGACTGCTTTCTTCCGCCAGCATGGCTGCACTACCACAGATGCCAACGCCAAGTACAACAGTCGAGCTGCCCAGATGTACAGGGAGAAGATCCGGCAGTTGGCAAGTGCTGCCATGGCCAAGTACGGCACTGATGTAAGTCTGAGCCGCTCTGTACTGTTAGATGTCTAGTGCTGGATGCTGAGTCTTGTAGGATACCTTCTTTTTTTCCCTCTTCTCTCTTCAGCTGCTCATAGAAGGACTGAGTGGAGCCCCCGGGCACTCCCCTGACAAGAGTGATGCTGATTTCTTCATGGAGCACACGCAGGTGAGAAGAACTGTCTAAACCAGGCAGCCTGAACACCTCTCAAATAGCCAGCTGTGCAGCCAGGAGCAGTCCCTCTTGGTTTGGAAGGACTCTTAAGTTGTATATTCGTTCAGTAGTAACTAAGATACAGTCACAGATCAAAACAATCCCTCCTGGGGCCTGTCATGTCCGTGTCCTCTGTTTTTAAAACCATCTTTATCATCAAGGAATACTCAGAACTACTGGCTCCTCCCTGGAAGATGCTTTGTGTGCTGTGTTAATGCATAGTATCTTTGTGCAGATAAAGCAAGAAGTGGCTGTTACTTTGAACTTCTGAGTTAGTCACCTTTTCAGTGCCATAGATGCTGGTAAAGTGAATTTGGGCACCCGTTTGCACAATGCTAGGCAGACTTTCTCAAGTGAATCCAGTGAGAATTGGCTGGATGGCAGTAAAGACAGTGGAAGCCAAGACTATTTTTTTTTTCCAGGGAAACTCATTCACTCTTTCTCCCAGATTTAAGCTCATCTCCTTAACCTGGGAAGTCCCTGCAGTAGTCAATTCTGATATCACTGTTGGGTGATGGTGGTGTTTCTCCTTGCCTTTCATTCCACTTACCATCCTTTTTTTTTCTTTAATTTTTGTCCTTGCTAAGGTAATGTGGGCTGGTCCATATGTTACCTTCAGTGAAGGCTTAGTCTGGAGTTTGGAACACGTTCCCTTTTGACCTAAAATTGAATACAGGTCACTAAACCTGAAGTCAGTTTAGGATTGTTGGGTTCATTCATCTTCTGCAAATCACTGGAATGGGCATTTCCTTGCAGTCTTCCAGTACCTGGGATGTAGCAGATGCCAGCCAGAATCCTGCACAGTCTTCCCCGGAGGTGGAAAAAACAGCAAAGTCATCAGAAGGTAGTGAAGTGTCAAGTGAGTTCCTTGCTGAATAATTCTCCCAAGAACCTGCCTTCATTTCCAAGAGTATACACTTTTGTACCACGCTTGGAAGGGCTGAGCTTTTCCTTGCCTTCAGGCATGAAGGAGTGAGAGCTCTCTGCACTCTGTGATGTTTAGTTAAATCAGTGGAGACTTCTAAAAACATTGCTTTATTCGGAATCAGTTCTCTGCTTTTCCTGAAATGCATGCAAACCTGTGTTGGGGGTTAGCTGCCCCGTTCCCCTGCTTCCAGACACAGTTATTTACTTAAAGACTCTTTTCTGTCCCTTGAATTTTGTGGGTCTGGAAATGATCTATGAATATAAAGCAAAAAAAAACGTTTCTAGGGTGAATGACAGGAAAACCAACAATCTGGGGGCACAGCTGTAATTTGAAACAGCTCTGTGTATTCCCCTGCAGAGTGTTTGCTTTCTTTTCATGCGTCAGGAACACTGCAGAGGGAGTAACTTGCTCTGTACAGGCATAAAGTTGCTGTGTTTGGGAAATTCCACATTTCAAACTGTAACTTAGCTTGTTGGGGGTGGAGGCAGAGGAGGTAAAAGAGATGTAGTAGAACTGCGAACACACTGAAAAGAAAGGGCTTTGAGAATCTCTCTGCTGAATGTTCTCTTCTGGTTTTGTGCCCACAGATTCTGGCCAGGGCCCCTCTATTGACTTGTTGAGCACATCTCCTAAAGCTCCTCTAGGTAAGTAAGACTCTGCTGTCTCTCAGATCAGTCTTGCTCTTACACCTACTGGTCAGTAGTAAGCTCAGTGGAGCTGGGACTCCAGAACATCTAAAGGAGTTTCTCTTCCTGTGGAGCCAGTACTGATGATCTCCCTAAACCCCAGAACTAAGCCACAGTTTACCAGAGGTTTCCTCCTCCTTTGCATGATCAAGTTCAAAGCTGTTGCCTTCCCAAAACCTGTTTTCATTTTTTAAGCTTTGTGTAATGATAGGACAAGGGGAAACGGTTTTAAATTGGAAGAAAAAAGATTCAGATTAGATCTCAGGAAGAAATTTTTTACTATGAGGGTGGTGAGACACTGGAACAGGTTGCCCAGAGAAGCTGTGGCTGCCCCATCCCTGGAGGGGTTCAAGGCCAGGCTGGATGGGGCTTGGAGCAACCTGGTCTGGTGGGAGGTGTCCCTGCCCAGGGCAGGGGGGTTGGAACTCGATGATCTTTGAGGTCCCTTCCAACCCAAACCATTCTATGATTCTATGATTTTCATATCTTGGCTTGATCAGGGCCATGTGACTGGTGTTTGGTTTTTGTTGTTATGGGGTTTTTTTGTTTGGTGGGTCTTTTTTTTTCCCCCAGAAGTTTAGGAGGCAAATGAATTTTTAGCTTCCAGAGTTAACAGTGATTTATATCTGATTCTGCCCTGCCATCACCTTCCTGGCTGCACACAGAGCATCTTGCTGGAGCTTCTTTCCTTATTGAGAGTGTGCTCTTAGCTCACAGTGGGTTCATCCTGGGTGGAAAGCCTGTGTCCTCGAGTGCCTGTTCATTCCCCGTGTTTTATGTCTCTTCCTCAGACATGTCCATGTGTCTCTCAACACAAGGGCCCGCTCCTGCCAGAGGTAACTGGCTAACAGCTGGCTGCTTGTGACAACTCTGCCTGCCCCTTCTGCCTTGAACTCTAACTTTGGCTTCCTGTGCTTGGAGGGAGAGAATGAGCCAAAGCTTACGTGTAGGATATCGGGATCTAAACCGGCTGTTCTGTATTTGGATTGGGATCTTAATCAACATTTTTGTTGAATGTTTCCTGACAGTATTAAAAATGTTTTGAACCCCTCTATTTTAAAAACTTTATTTTTGTTAAATGTTTCCTGACAGTATTAAAAAAAAACCCAACAACCCTGAGTCAAATGTTGGGAACAGTCTAAGATGGTGTGAATGTTTTGAACCCCTCTATTTTAAAAACTTATGACAAGACTAGAGAAGATACAGGAAAGGCTGTCAAGAATGATCTAAAGTCATGTGGTTGTAGAAAGTAAGTAGACACTTCTGTGGAAGGAAAGCCCAAGAAGGGCGATAAGAGATTTTGGAGCATCTAGGAATCTGGAAAAACATCCTGGGCAGTCCCTCTCTGTTTGCTTTGTTCTTACACTTTTCCCCAGGCATCTGCTGCTTGGCTGGACCCTGGCTGGTTTTATGAGTGTGGCGTGCTTCGTGCCCTCACAGTGACAGGCTCCTGGTGTGAGGGAACCTGTTGCTTTTACAGCTCGCTGCACTTTAGGTCCATTTTGTCGTTGGTCTGTTCATGTCAACATGACTTTAGGGTTCTTGCTTCTTTGTCCCTAAGGCATTGGTGAGGCACTGACCTTTGTATGGCTCTGAAGCTGCATTTTCTTGGATTTATGTATGGAATAAATCTAGCCTTTCTCTAGCTACCCTGATCCCTATGGGTTAGGGTCACCAACTGCGTGACAGTTGGAGGAGCTTCTCAAAGGTCTTAATTCACTTAGAAGTTTATCCAGCAGTGGATATGCTTCTCTAGACCACCAGCCTGCAATTGTGGAGCTTTTTAAGTGCATCTTTCTTGGCTGGGTGAAGTCACCCGGGCTTCTGATATGAAGCTGCATGGTGTGCCCTGGACTCTATAGCAGCTGGACTGTGGTGGATGTTCGTGTGGGTTGCTCACTAATTTGGGCTCCTTAATTCACTTCTGCTTATTTGCTGCTTCCCTCCTCTTGCAGAACTGAAATCCTCCCTCATTGGAAAGAAGAAGCCAGGAGCTGCCAAGAAAGGGGTATGTCTGAGCTCTTGTTTTATGAAGAGGAGGTAGAGCATGTCTCACATCACTGCTTTCCTTTCCCTGGCCCTTGGCTTTTTTGCCCTTAACAAAGCTGTCTACTGAGAGATCTGCTTGGAGAAGGGGGAGCTTTGATTATATCGCTGCTTATTTTGAAAGACAGCTTGTATATTAATGGACAAAACCAATTAGGTTTTGGCCCATTGCTCGTTATGGTCTGAAGTGTATGTGGCTGATCTCTTAGTGCTGGCCACTGGTGGGTTGACTCTTGGGTGTTCTTCCACAGTCTGTTGGGAGCTCTATTGGGTCTGTAGGTTGTGACTACACAGGGAGACCGAAGCCCTCATCAGTCCAGCAAGGAGTGGATTGTGGTTTTCTTCTACAGTGAACAATCTAGGGTGAAGAAATCACATTTTTTTGGTTTTTTTTTTTGTTTTGTTTTTCAAGTTGGGTGCAAAGAAAGGTCTTGGAGCCCAGAAGGTGAGCAGCCAGAGCTTCAGTGAGATCGAGCGGCAAGCCCAGGTGGCGGAGCAGCTGAGGGAGCAGCAAGCAGTGGAGTCCAGGAAACAAGCAGAGGAGTCCATGTAAGTGCCCCGTTGGGGCTGAACACCTTGCATACGTACAGCAGAAGTAATTCAACATTAATGCTGGTCACCCCAGTGACTGTACTCACCTAGTGTGAGTAGAGAACTTGCTGCACGGTGGGATGAGCAGTAGCTGTAAGCCAATATGGCCCTTATAGCAGGGCACAAGTTATACTGCCATATTTTATTCAAATTAGCATTCCTGGAAGAGTTTAAGGAGCAGATAGGGAAGTGGTTTTTGTTTCTGTTGACCTTTGGACAGGACTGAAAAAGGCAAAGGCTGAACTGGATGGGGTGTTCTGTCGGGTGGGGCGGAATGCTTATTCTAAGGAAATCATGGTTAGCCAAAAAAGAATTAAATCCCGGTGAGGGTGAGATGGGAAGGCAAGCAGTAGCTTCCACGCAAGGATTTTTGGCAGAGCTGTTGGGGAAATGGGTGTTTTGGTGGATTGTCAGGGTTACTCTCTCCCTTGCTCCTCCACAGCATGGGCTGGGGGGTGGGTAACGAGCTGGTACCCACCGTAGCTCTTTCCTTTAGAGTCACCTCCATGCGACTGGCTTATCAGGAGCTGCAGCTCGATCGGAAGAAGGAAGAGAAGAAACTTCAGAACCTTGAAGGGAAGAAGCGTGAACAAGCAGAGAGGCTGGGCATGGGCCTGGTGTCCAGAAGGTACTTAGCTGTGGATGGCATAGGACAGCAAGGTGCCTTGGGAGCACCCTGCTCTGGAAAAGTTTCCTGTAGTTGGTAGCTTGCTGCTTTTATGACAGCCAGGGAGCTGATCTAAAGTGTTTATATGCTGGACTATGTCTGAAAATGCTTCAGGCTCCAGAAGGAATGTGCACTCTCTTCAGAGGTTCTAGTTCTCATTCAAGCTTTTCCAAAGACGCACGTGGCCTCACAGAATCACAGAATCTTCTAGGTTGGAAGGGACCTTAAAGATCATCTTGTCCAACCGTCAACCTAACTGACAAAAATAGACACCCGCACAACAAACAAGAAGCATCACCATCACTAAACCAGACCTCCCAGCACTACATCAACCCGTCTTTTGATCACCTCCAGGGATGGTGCCTCAACCACCTCCCTGGGCAGCCCATTCCAATGCCTGATAACCCTTTCAGTGAAAAATTTTTTCCTAATATCCAGCCTGAACCTCTAGCCCCAAAACCCTGCTGCTTGACAGATGTCCCCCTGCAGAATAATTCCCTTAAGAAGGTAGCTCAAGGCTTCTGAGGGAGTCAGGGTAAGCTGTGAAGGGATCTCACAGCTCTCCTTTGAGACTGGGGGGCATCTACCCTGCCCGTGAAGGCCAGGTTGAGGTTTGGGGTAGACTGGTTGTTGGGGTTGGCTGATGTCAGACCTGCTGGCCCTCACTGCTTGTTCTTTGTGCCAGTTCTGTTTCACACTCAGTGATGTCTGAGATGCAAGTAATTGAGCAGGAGACGCCGCTGGCTGCAAAATCTTCCCGCTCCCAATTGGACTTGTTTGAAGATGGTGGAAGCTTCACATCTGGACCCCCAAAGTAAGACTTAGCTTCAGTGTAGCCTTTGGCTTATTCCCGAATTTCATGTGTGGCCTAACTTGCCTATTTTTGGTGCCTAGGTACAAATATAGTCCCTTCTCATTCGAAGATGCGTTTGGCTCACGATGGGAAACGGACTCTTCATGGGGTATGGACAAAGAGGAGGAACCTGAGGTGACCATTTCCAGTATTCGGCCAGTTTCAGAGAGGTAATGTGCCTGCCACTGCTGTGGTACCTTCTGTGGGTGTGGGACAAAGGGACAGATCTAGGAGCTGTGGGAAGAGGTGTGGTTGTATTATGACAGGAGCCTTGTGCTGCAGAAGATAACTCACATGGATGAGCCCAAGAAGGGCTTTGAGTGAAAGAGGCTTAGGGACACGACATGGAGAGAAGTGCCCAAGTTTGATAGAGCCCTTATGATCATCAAGTGCTGGCTGTCCTGAGGTGGGGAGAGGAGAGCCCTGAGGGTTCACATAAGGATCTGTTGCTTTCCTTTGATCAGATGGGGTCTGAGAGGTCTGGTTCTTTACTGTGTTGGTGAGGTTAAGCTGAGATGATGATGTCTACTCTCTTGTTTCCTCAGACCCACCAGTAGGCGGGAGACAGAGAACAGGACAACCGTTGTGGAATCCAATGAAGCTCGGCAGAAGTTTGCAGGGGCTAAAGCTATCTCTTCAGATATGTTCTTTGGGCGGGAGGCAGATGCTGAGGTAGGTGCATTCTGCTGGTACAGCTCTGGCTTTTATCTCCTCTTGTTTGCTCAGCTCCTACTCTGTTCCCTTCCTTTATAAACTCCTTGTTTTGTTTTCTGCTGCAGTACGAAGCCAGATCCCGACTGCAGCAGCTCTCGGGCAGCAGCGCCATCAGCTCTGCAGACCTGTTTGGGGAGGCTGAGAACACACACTCAGGTGTGTTAGCACTCAAGGGGGTGATGGAAGGGGGCAGCTTTGGAGGACTCAGACTGGAGGAGGTCAGGGTGTGCCCTCTGGGGTTGGGGGACTCTGGGCTAACTCCTGCTGGTTCTCGTAGGTGGCGTGTCAATTGGAAATGTCCTGCCTGCAGCTGACATTGCACAGTTCAAGCAAGGAGTGAAATCAGTTGCTGGAAAGATGGCTGTCCTAGCCAACGGGGTGATGAACTCCCTCCAGGTGAGATTACACTGTGGCACCTTCAGATAGAGACTTTCACCATCTTCTGGCTTCTGCTGGGGTTGTTGTTGTCTTCTCAAATTATGTGGGAAGTTCCTGGTAGAGTCCTGTCTTTTGTAGCTGATGACTACACTACAATAGCAATTCCAGGTGGCCAGTGAACTTTGCTTGGCCAACCTTCTCCTGCTGGTGACACGTTGTTATGTCAGATATGCCCTTTCCTACAAACCCCAGGCAGAACTTACACAAAGGCACGGCCTTAATTTTGGTATCCCATCTAGATCCCAAACACCCCAATCTCCTGCTGGTGACACATTGTTATGTCAGATATGCCCTTTCCCACAAACCCCAGGCAGAACTTAAAATTAAGGCCGTGCCTTCTTGTGGTATCCCATCTAGATCCCAAACACCCCAAGACTTTGTTGTCTGTTTCTGGAGTTTGCATCAAGTGTTGTAGCGTGGTGTCTTGGTGTGTTTCCTCCCCAGGATCGTTATGGCTCATATTGATGACCCAGGGACTGCAACTCAAAGGGAAGCCAGCAAGAGGCACCCATGCCACCTTTGCCTGGAATAAACTCTGCAGGATCGTCTTAGTTTGTCTGGGGTTGGGGGGGGAGGGGTGAAGGTAAGCAGAGTGGGTCAGGACGTGGCTGTGCCCAGGATGCTTTCCAAATATCTCTGGATTCCACTCTATTAAAATTCAATGTGCCCTCATACCCACTGCTATCTACTAGCCAGTGGGGACAGGCCTTCTCACAGGTGTAACCTCACTGCTGTAAAAGGTGTGACAGGAACTCCTCGGCTGCCCTCATCAGTGCTCCTCTCCTCCTTGGCCCGTACCTTAGCTCACCAAGTGACAGAGGAAAGGGGAATGCTATTTTTCTGAACATCATGTTACCTGGACATGGCTGGGTTTTCTTGGTTCTGCTCAGTGCTCCCAGTCCATGGTAGCCTGGAGTCCTCTCTATTTGCAGGGTCTGACTTTTGCCATGGGATAATCCTTTTTACTGTCTTGTAAACCAGCTTATATTGATGCAGGAGGGGAAAAAAAAAATCAAACAAAGCAAAGATTATTTTTTTAGCTTCTAATTACGTCATCAGCAAAAAAGGCCCAGGTAAAGAAGTACTGTAAAGAGATGTACTGGATCCCTGGTTGTTTTGTTGCCTGACTTTGGACTGAGGTTGAAGTCCTTGAGCCTCTGTCTTCACCGTGACGTGGACTTCTGAAGTGCAGCAGCGAGTGAGGACTGTCCTTTTAGTCCTGTTCAACTTGGCTCTCTGCTCCTGACTCTGGTTTTAACAAGAGCATGTTTTTTTCTCTTCCTTTGACTGGTGTTGAGGACTGGGTAGTAAGAAAAAGGGTGGTGGTGGGGGAAAAGGGACTAGTTACACACTAATTATTAGCAAAAAGAGCGGCTGGGGCTGTTCTGAAGTTTGTCAATACCTCTGTGTCATCTAAGAGATGGTCTCCACCACTTGGGGCTGTGGTACCTGGGGGTGGGAGGGGGGAAGGGTTACTCCTGCGGTGGGGGCAGGAGGGGAGGGTGTGAGGGTCAGGCCTTCTTGGGCTTTTGTCCCTGGTGCATGGTTGATGGTCCCATGGTTGTACCATGATGGTACCTGGGGTGAGGGCTGGGTTGGGGTGGTGCCATCGCCTTCCCCAGGCAAGATGGGGTCTGGTGGGGTGACCCAAGAGGGCTCCTGTGTCCCCCCCAATACAGCTCACCCAGGGTGCTACCAGAAGAGGCCAGAGGCAGCAGTGGCCTTACGCAGCGTGCTTTATTGCCAGGCTGTCACAGTCACTCACTGAGGGGTGGGAGAGAAAGCGCAGTTAGCGAGCACATTAATAAATAAAAGAACTTGCAATAAATAAATAACCCTTCCCACCACCTCCACAGGGGGTGGGGGGCGGTGGTACAGACTCAGCAGTAGTTACAGGATTAGTCTTAAAATAGCTCCAGCACGTGTTGAATTTGAAGCTCTGAGCTTTGGGTGACCAGCTCCTGGTAGCCCACGGTGCAGCATTTTATGAAGAAGAGGAGCAAGAGAAATTTCAAGTGCCCCAGGAAATAGCTTGTCTGTGCAAGCTGGGCTGGACAGAGACAAAACTTCTCCGTGAGTTATCCTGAAGGACTACACTCTGATGCGACAACGATGCCAATATTTACAAAAAAAAATAATACTTGGGACTCATTTGGTAACTGCTTGCTTCTGCCCACCCAACCCCAGCAGATGCTCTCTCTGTTTGCAAGCCACACCACCTGTGGCCAAGGAATTTAAAGACTTTTTTTCTCTCTCCAACCCTCTCTGAGGCTTGCTCTTCCAAATGCCCTTACTATGCTGTTGGAGGTGGTGGGAGGCCTCACAGATGGGAGCTCAGAGGAGCCAGGCAGCACCGTGCAGTACTTACTGCAATCTAGCTTATCTGCTGTATTGGCTTTGGTAAGTCTTGGACACATGGAAGAGGAAGGAGAAAGAGGTGGCATAGCAATACCCAAGCCCTTCTTTTTGAGGAACTTCAGGAATTCCTCTTCCTTAGATCATATGGAGGTGCAGCTTTACTGGGAGTATAATGGGGCATGAGTGCAGAGCTGCTGCTGGCCGTTTAACCACTCTAATGTCTAGGCCAAGTCTGAAGACAGTCACACAAGACAAGACTGGCACCAGTACTCCCACTTTGCTGGGAGAAGAGCCTGCTATTTCTCAAGGGGAGGCATCTGCTGGTCCGTCCTGCCTGCCAGCAGAGGGTAGCCTAACTCTGCAGCTGGAAATAGCTTCTGCAGAGGAGCTACTCCTGCACCAATTTGGAGCTGGGGAAAAGGCAGAGTTCTTCCTGGGAAGAGAGGGGTGGATCTGGCAACGGGGACTGGCACAGCCACACAACACACACTGGTGATGAGGACAGGACCCACCGTCAGAGCAGACGCTCTGGGAGGAGGTGCTGGTCCTCCAGCGGGTTCTGGAGAAACCCAAGGTGGGAATGAATGGTGCCCATCTTCACAACCTTCAGTTTTCAGAGGAATCAGTCTCTTCATTGGAGCCCTCACTCTCCGTGTCCATTTTTCGCCGGTGGTGTAGAGGTTTCCAGGGAGAGTTAATCCTGGGTGAGTGACGGACGGGCAAATTAGCTGCGTCCCCACTGGAGCTGCTGGGACCGGAGATGGAAAGCCCCGAAACCTGAGCTACCCTGAAAGAGAAAAGACAAATGGTAGGCAGCCTTCACTTGTCATCTCCAACCTTTACCCTAGCAGTTTCGGAGTGAACCTGGGAGGAAGGCTTATTCACAACGAGCACAGGGATGGAAAGATGTTCATGACACAGAGGGGGAACTCCTGCTGTTTAAACAGATCTTTCTTCTGGGCTGGGCCTGTGTCCTCCAACACTCCTCATTTTCACCATCCAAACAAAATTCCCATGTTCATTACAGACTGCTGCTTCCTCTGGACCCCTGTTTGAGGCACACTTTCCCCCTCTGTTTTTGAAGCCTTTTCTAAGGATTTTTGTTAGCTGCACCAAGGCACTCCAAAGAAAGAGGCCCCCTCTGCTCTGGCTGCTCTGCTAGCTCCTCTAGTGTTTTTTGGTAGAGCAAAATAATAGGGACAGTACTTTATTAAAGTCTTCTTTAGCATGCTACCTTTAATCTGTCGCTTTACTTCCTACTTTAGGCAACTCCACTTACAATTTCTCAAGTTCCTCATCCATGGCAGGGTCCACAAACAAGTCTCCTTTATCTGGCAAAGCCCCTGGGGGGAAAAAAAAAACAAACACAAAGGAAAGTATCAGAGCAGAGTTAGACTACTCATTCTTAAAGAAAAACACTAAACCATAGCAGCATCCAAAATCCACCCTGCAAGTCAGACTTCCTTATAGAATCATAGAATGGTTAGAGTTGGAAAAGAGACCTTGAAGATCATCGAGTTCCAACCCCCATCCCTGGGCAGGGACACCTCCCACCAGACCAGGTTGCTCAAAGCCTCGTCCAGCCTGGCCTTGAACCCCTCCAGGGATGGGGCAGCCACAGCTTCTCTGGGCAAAGAGAATTCCTCTGTTAGAGAAATGGACGCTGCGCACTGAGGATCACGGGCAGATAATGATGGTCCGTATTGTGTCCTTCACACAGGCTGTAGCTGAGCACCAGGAGGCACTCCACAATCAGTAGTCTCACCTCCCAGAGCACTTGAAGACCTCTAAGGGTTGGCAGTTTCTGTTCACTATATGAAATTACTGAGTATTGACTGTCAAGGAGATGACACTCCGTTGGCTTTGGGCCTCTGCTAATCGCCCTCTGTAGTCACCAGTCCCAGATCCTATCAGAGCAATAGACGTGTTCGTGCCACTGCCTGAAGCATGTTCTATCCCATGCATACTTTGGTGCCACCTGCCTTTCTTGTGGTGCACTGAGCTTGGGGATCAAAACACTCCACAGATGTAAGGCTAGTGCTTTCCTTGCAATTCAGGAAAGTCAGGCCTGACTCTGGTGCAGGTTAATTCTACAGGAGTAAGCGTGGATGGACCGTGCTCGAGCACGGCCTGCTGTCTGGGTGAGAGTGTGAAAGGCTGAGCCTCTCTCAGCATAAGGTCAGCATGTTCCCTTTCACATTTGAAACCCTATTCAGGGATGAAGGACACGGTGTAGTTCAGGACTGGAACAGCTGGTTGATCATCTTTGCCATTCTCTAAAAGGACACTTGGGCACCTCAAGAAGAGACCAGAAAAGAAGATGGGGTTCTTAGGAAAGCCCTCCTTCCTAATTCTGTAACAAGCTCCACCTTGTGCAAGGGTCACGGGAGGGTGTGATCAGCCAGCAGAGAGATGACAGGAGTTGACTGCCACAGCCTGGGCAGCGCCACACACTAGGACAAAAAATAAACCCACCTGGTAATCTGTACCACCAGTGCAGTGAGGAATGCTTGTGTTTATCAGGAGACCTGAGTGCTACACTCAGGACCTTTGGGATGGGGCTTTGTACTCCCTGTGGGGACACAAATCTGGCACCTTGCTCTTGAAGAAGGGGCTGGAGAGCCACCAGCCTGATGCAGGCAAGCTGGCAGCAGCCATCAAAAGTCTAGTAATGAGTGCCTACAAATTAGATCCAGTTTAGACTGGAACAGACTTCCCCACTTCTTCCAGTTCTGGTCTTCCCTCTCCTGCAAATGAAAAGGGAAACCTGGTACCACAACACAGAGGGTCAGGAGGTCCGGTGAAGTGCCCCAACCTGCTCCCTTTCATGTGATCCATCAAAAGAATAAGCTTAACTTGTTTCTGCATTTGCAGAAGGCACGGTGAGGTCTCTAGGGCACAAGAATTACTCAGGAGAGCCAGGAAATAACACTTGAAGGATTCATGAATCACTGCTGATACTGGAGTTGGGCTGTGGCTTCCAGGCTGGCCAGACAAACTCATCAGCGCTGCCCCGACCCAAACAAGCTGCTCTAATCCCTGCCCCTGTTCCTCAAGGAGGGGCTACTGGCTTTGTGAGACCAGAAAGAAGGCAGGTATCCTGACTGAAAGCTCCTTTGCCTGAAAACTGCCCCTGCCGAAGGGCTCTGGGGAGCTTGCGATCCCCTACAGAGCGCAGACTATTGAAATCACCCTTCAAAGAGAGATTAAAAGACAGCAGGCAAAGAATCCCTCCTGCAATCCAGGCATCACCTTCCCCAGTGAATACCCTGCTTCCTAAGCCTGTTTGCAGAGGGGATTGCAGGGGTGCACTCACACACCTTTGATATATAATCTCCACGTTGCTTGGGTAAGCAGCCCTGCCCCAGAGGAGCATTACCAGCTTGAATGGTTTGTTGTAAGAAGGGGCTCAGCCAGGGAGGGGACACTTCTACTCTACTATGACACACACCTGTGCAAAAGAAGAACAAGCCCTGAGGGAAGGTACACCTTTTCACTGAGGTTTGTCTTTGTAAAATAGGGACTGGCAGATATTCAAGCCTAGAAGCGGAGGGAGAGGATCCCTGTGGAAAGACAGAGAAAGTCTACCCTTCCCTGCCAGATGAGTTGCTGAGTGAAGATGAATCATAGAATCATAGAATTGCCCAGGCTGGAAGGGACCTCCAAAGGTCATCTAGTCCGACCTCCCCGCAGTCAGCAGGGACACCCCCAACTAGACCAGGTTGCCCAGGGCCTCGTTGAGCCTCTCCTTGAATATCTCCAGGGATGGGGCCTCAACCACCTCCCTGGGCAACCTGTTCCAGTGCTCCACCACCCTCACAGTGACCTCTCCTAATCTCCAGTCTAAATCTGTTCCCCTCCAGCTTGAAGCCATTGCACCTCGTCCTGTCACTGCAGGCCTTTCTAAACAGGTTCTCCCCAGCCTTCCTGTAGCTCCCTTCAGGTACTGGAAGGCTGCTATTAGGTCTCCCCGGAGCCTCCTCTTCTTCAGGCTGAACAACCCCAGCTCCGTCAGCCTGTCCTCGTAGCAGAGGTGCTCCATCCCCCTGATCATCCTTGTGGCCCTCCTCTGGACCCTCTCCATCAGGTCCATGTCCTCCTTATATTGAGGGCTCCAGACCTGCACACAATACTCCAGGTGAGGTCTCACCAGAGCAAAGTGACAGAATCACCTCTCTGGACTTGATGGCAACACATCTTTTGATGCAGCCCAGGATGGGATTGGCCTTCTGGGCTGCAGCTGCACACTGCCTGCTCATGTCCAGCTTCTCGTCCACCAGCACCCCCAAGTCCCTTTCCTCAGGGCTGCTTTCTAATACCTCACCCCCCAGTCTGTACTGATGGCGAGGATTGTTCCAGCCCAGGTGCAAGATGAGCGTTTGGGCCTCCACACTTCCTGGATACAGCCTTGTCAAACACAAAAAAAACGTTTCCCTTTCCATTTGCAAGAGGAGGAAGAGCACAAGTGAGGCATATGGGGGGCAATATGGAATTATGAGTCTGAATTATGTATGGGTAACATACTGTCCTTTGCCAACGCAACACTTTGCTTCCTTGCTCTAGAACAACGTTGGTCAGCACAATATGGAAACGAGCAGTGAGATGCTGCCTCGTAACCCCTCAGCCTGGTACTGAATTTTGTAGCAGTTTGTGTTTTATGATACCACCAGATTTTCAGCAGGCCATAGATTAGCACACTGCCTCGAGGGAAGATGAGGAAAGACTGGGCTTTGAGTCAAGGAGACAACAGAGGTTTTCCCATTAGATGTGCCTCATTTTGTAGATGAGACCAGTCACTTAAAATCTGTGAAAGAATGAAGGGCTAAAAGATAGGATGGGACTTCAATTCAGTCCTGTCGACAGCAGTCACCCACCTTACTTATCTCCTGACCACCTCTGCCCAACATTTACAGCCAAACATGTTAAAATGACAGTTCTGCTAAAATGATCAGCTACCGAAGAGGTAAAAACATTGCTATCTTAGGGCAGCACTTCATACCTAGTTTTATCCTTGCAGAAGCTCCACAGCTTCAAGCAGGCAATAAGGCACAGTATTACATTTTTAAAGTTTAATCCATCAACAAAAAGATGAAAAACTTTCCCTTACACTCTTCCTGACAGTGTAAAATCTGGGGCATAATTACAGAGGAAATTCCACAGAAATGCAGAATGACTGAAAATCTAGAGCTGTACCATTCACAGGAGTCTTACCTAGAGCTCTGTTGATCCCCTGATCCTTTGCAAGTGCCATAAGGAATCCATAGAAGGTCAGTCTCTGTGCGCTACTCAACATTTCCTTCACAAGAGCAGAAGGTGGACAGCTAGGAGAAGAGACAAAGAGGTCATAGAATCATAGAACGGTTAGAGTTGGAAGGGACCTTAAAGACCATGGAGTTCCAGCCCCCCGGCCATGGGCAGGGACACCTCCCACTAGACCAGGTTGCTCAAGAGCCATCTTGTCTTTTAAATTTATTTTTTTTCCCCCCACACCCAGCTCAAACTGGAGAAACAAAGCCTTCTACCTGTTCTAATACTGTCAAGTTGCCCTGACTCAATTTAAAACAAATAGCCAACAGCTTGCTTATTTAGCATTGCATCTGCTCCCCATTTAACTAAGCACAATGTTAGAGGTGGGGTACATCTCTAGGAGCAGTCTGTACCTGTCTCCATTCCAAGGACAGGGAGGAAAGCCTAGATTCACTCAGAGGCATACACATCCCAACTCTTAGCATATTTTTTTTGGCAAAAATCAACTGGGAAATCTTTTCTTTTAGAAGAAAATACACTTTCATGAGAGTTGTTATGTTGTTATCACCCTTTTATCAGTAATAGTCATCCAAGGGGCAGGAAAACCTCTCCAATGATAGCCTAAATAAGTCAGAAAACAGTATCTAGGTGGAGACTCTTTTTCTATGCTCACCTTAAACCCTGGCCCTGACTTCTAAGCCATACCATCAGAGTGATTCTTGCTCTTGCCCAATACTCCTTAAAGGATTTCATGCAAAATAAAACTGCCTCATAAAGAGGAAGTGTTGAACATTCCATGGTGTAGTGGCACCCCTGGGAGACGTGGGTGTGAGCTGCTGATCCCTCAGGTGAAGGTGGTTACCAAAGCCTGGCTGAATATCAGGCTACTGGATGAAAGGCTGGGAATGGCTCCCCTCACAGTGCTGTGCAGAGCATGACCTACCAGGCAGGCTCACAGCATCCTTTCCTTCTGAAGCTCTCAGGACATACTGGGAATGTAGAGCTTTTGTTACTTAAAAGAAGAAAACAACCTGGTATCTCCATGCCTGGGTATGTATAGTACTAAAGAGAAGCTCAGCAGTAATTTTGTGGATCACAAATTTGGATCCAGGCATCTAAAGCAGAAATCAGGTGGAACTTGTGTCCTGAATCTTTTTGTGGAACTGGCCCATGACCTTCTAGCAGGGCACATGCTTGCTACCTACAAGAAACTATGAAGAAAGTGTCTGTCAAAGCTAAACAATAAGATCTGGTATTGTTCCATCCCCTGCTGAAGAAAGGCTAGTCTTGTGCCTGGGATCTGTAACTGGAGACCAGCTCCATCACAGGTTTGGCAACAGACTAGCAGTGTGATCTTCTCCAGGTAGTGAGGCTTCAAACTCCATCCACCTCAGTGGTCCTTTCCTACGCTTCAACACCCAAGACCACATCTGTACTTATCTCCTCTAGTTAACTCATGATGATAGATGGACCTCTCCTTGATGAAAGTGTCAATGCAGAAGTGAGAAGGAAAGCAGAGACCCCAATCAATCCATTGCTTCAAGAATCAGCTCAAATCCCATGTTTCTTATGTCTGTTAAATTGTTTCTCTCCTTTGGTTAAAGTGGTTCAGCTATGATCTCTCCCTTCATACTTCCCCCAATGACATCTGTTTGGGAGTTACCCCTTGTTCAAAGTCCTGCATTTCTTCACAGTTCCAACCTTATAAAGGGTGTCCAGAGACACAGACTTCAAATCTGTGTTTTGGACTCCATTCGTACCTGTATTTTGATCTGTCACACAAGGACTCTAGGCACTGGTAGAAGAGAGATGCCTCTACCCCCTCGAGTGGGCTGCAGTCACTTGGGGGCTGGCGCTGCCGATGTTGCCCAGAGGATGATGTTGGCACAATCACAGTATTCGGATTCTTACCAGCCAGTAGATCTTGATAAATGGCAGCCACACTTTCCAGGAACTCTGAAAAAAAACACCCATAAAGTGATTTAAAACTCGGGGCTGTTACCAGTAAAGCATCCTCTTGACCTACCATACGTGGGATTAAACTGTCCTACCCTGCTCTGTGCTGTACATAGCCCCAGCAGAAAACAAGCACAGTGCTACGGCATCCTGCATATTCAGATGAGATATTATGCAGGCAAAACCAGCTATTTCCATAAAAGCTGCTGGCTTCTCTCTGTCAGGATGATTATGAGAGGCCACTCGCTCTGGGACGATTACGAGAGGCCGCTCGCTCTGTTGAAGGAGGTTCTTCCCAAGGGAACAGAGGCTGGCTAGCACATGGATAAAACAGCAGAAAGCAGAAGCTAACGTCGAACACAAAACTAGTTTGCAAAGTCTAAAAAGTTTTCCTTCACCTTCTCTTGCCACTGATTAAGAACTCGTCCAAGTTGGGAAGAAACTATATGGAGCTGCAATGGGAGGAAAGGCAGCAAGTTAGCCAGGGCTCCAGGCTGTATCCCAGCTTGTCTCCGTGCTCCTCCAAAGTAAATATAACACGGGATCTAGAGGAAGGGCCAGGGCAGGTCAGGGCTAGAGTTGGCAGAAAGCCTCTCCCCAGGCTCCTCATACTACCCACTGTTTACTGCAAGAGTCTAATTTTAAACAAGTTTGTTTATGGCTGTGGTCAGCAGTTTACAAATCTAGATTCCATTTGGAGCGGTTCGCATGCGTGTGGGTTGGTGGGAGAAGCATGTGACGGGCTGCGTGTGTGCGTTGTGCCTGGGTGAGCAGGACACGGAGGGGATGCGGGGTGTGTGTGTGTGTGTGTGTGTACACAAGGACAGGCTTGTGAGGACTGCGGTGGCATTTAATGTCCCCAGCGAAGGGAAGCGTGATGCTGCGGGTGAGGAGGAGAGGCAGGATGTGAGCAGGCCCCGAGGCCCTGCTGAGGTTCTGCAGCTCAGTGGAAATATTTCTTATACCAGCAAAAAAAAACAACTTTCCAAACACATTTGCCATCCCTGGCTAAAGGCATTAACAAGCCTGGTTCTGCCCAACCCAAAATTACCATTTTGAACTCTTTTTCTAGGGTGGATTGTGCTGGATAATGTTGCCGTGCTCACAGGGAAGTATCTACTGAGGAGCACTGAGAAAAAGAGATTTTTGGATTAGGGATAGGGGCTGACTCTTAACTGCTAGAGAGATGGGAACTGGCAGGTTGGATCAGATCAGCCTAGGCCACCCAAGTCTACGCTCTGACCACAGACTACACACCACCACAGCTTCTAGCCAGTGTCTCCCGTTATCCAAACCTGGCCCCTTTGGCCTGGTCGAGGCCAACTGTGAGCTACATCCATCAGAGGGAGCTATTTAAATGCGAGTGCACAGAAATCCAGGAGCTGATGTTGCCTTCAGAAAGTGCTCTGTGCTGGGAGATAAGTGGCACCCCAGCAGCCCCCAGTGCTTGGGAGCATATTTAACTTCGATAAAGGAAAAGCATCCCTCTTTTTGCCCACCTAAGCAGTTCTCTGAATGAGATTCCCTTTCCTCAACCACATTTTAGGGTCGACAATAGCGGCCTTCCAGTACCTGAAGGGAGCCTACAGGAAGGCTGGGGAGAACCTGTTTAGAAAGGCCTGCAGTGACAGGATGAGGGGAAATGGCTTCAAGCTGGAGGGGAACAGATTTAGACTGGAGATGAGGAGAGGGTTCTTCACTGTGAGGGTGGTGGAGCACTGGAACAGGTTGCTCAGGGAGGTGGGTGAGGCCCCATTCCCGGAGATATTCAAGGAGAGGCTCGACGAGGCCCTGGGCAACCTGGTCTAGTTGGGGGTGTCCCTGCTGACTGCGGGGAGGTCGGACTAGATGACCTTTGGAGGTCCCTTCCGGCCTGGGCAATTCTATGATTCTATGACAAGACAACCGGTCCCGTGTATTTTAAAGCAGCCTCCCTGTACAGAAAAAGGACCTGAATGTTCATCCAACTTTCTTCCCCCTTGTCTCCTGAACTTTAGTTTAAAAACACCTGGTGATTTCTACAGATGTACGTGTGTGGGTGAGCATATGTAAACACACACACATACACAGAAACTAATATTATTTGATTTGTACTTTTCCTGTCAAGAATTTTAAAACAAGAACCCCGTGTAGTTAAAACTCAAACTGGGGAAGAGGGGTAGAATATGATAATTGACCAACAATGGGCATTAACTGTTCACTTTCCCTTCCAGCTAGGGGCTCTCAAATCAAACAAGAGAGGTGGCTGTTCATGGGACAGGTGGCAGGGTGGCAGACAACAACTCCTTGCCAAAAGGTGTTATGGAGGTTTCAGGTTTATGTGACTTCAAGGGGAGGCTGGAAAAGTTCTTGGGAGAGGAGTCCACTGGGGGTTCCTACGTCCATGGCAACTGTACCCCCTTCAGAAACTCTTTGAGCTGAAACGAGCTCATAGTTAGGCAAGTATTAGGGGCAAGGATTTTATCTATTTGCCCAGGTCCTTTTCCTTTCAAGGCACTAGCTGGTGGGCTTTTCTTATCCTGTCTCCAGCAGGGACCTATACTTTAGTGGGGGAAATGTTTTATTAAGGTAAGGAAAAAAATGTTCCTAGTAAAAGTAAATTCTTAGGTGCTAATATACTCTAGATAGAGCTGGAAAAGCATTTCTCAAGGCTAAGACAAATGCATGAATAAGGCATAACAGTTACAGGTATCTTGTAATTCACAAAGATTTGGAACCTCCTTAATGAAGCCTCCCAATCTCTTGGCATCAGTGAAGCTTTTCATCAGTAGATTCCATTATCTATATATTTTCTGTGAAAAACCATATCCTTACGAGTTTCAAAAAAGTGCAGGGATTGGGAAACTGTAAGGTTGTAGTGCTATACTAGTGGGTGAAAACATATTCTAGATAGAGCTGGAAAGGCATTTCTCCAGGCTAAGACAAATACACGCATAAGCCATAACAGTTACAGGTATCTTGTAATTCACAAAGATTTGGAACCTCCTTAATGAAGCCTCCTAATCTCTTGGTATCAGTGAAGCTTTTCGTCAGTAGATTCCATTATCTATATATCAAAGATTTGGAACCTCCTTAATGAAGCCTCCCAATCTCTTGGCATCAGTGAAGCTTTTCATCAGTAGATTCCATTATCTATATATTTTCTGTGAAAAGCCATATCCTTACAAGTTTCAAAAAAGTGCAGGGATTGGGAAACTGTAAGGTTGTAGTGCTATACTAGTGGGTGAAGTCATCCACTTCCCAGTATTTACCTGAGTAGTAGAACTGGATCTGGAAAGCAAAGAGGAAATCAGAAAAAGACATCAGGCAATCCACAGCATCATCCATCAGCACAATCCTAGGATGAGAGGAGAGAAGTAGTTTAGTATCTATGAAAGAACTAAAGTCTGTAAGCAGGAACACCACGTCTAGAGCAAGTGCAGTTAAGGAGCTCTGTGCAACTGAGGACTTCTTGTGGCTTGGCCCAGCGTAAGAGGACAGGAGAGAGGAACGAGAACACCCACTGCTGCGTGGACCTGGACACCATAATATCAAATGAAGACAGCTTGAAAACCTGCAGCAAGGAGAGGATCCTGAGTGTCAATGCTATCATACACTTCAGCATAAACAGAGCAGTGTGACACGGATGCCAAGCATTCAAAGCCTGGTGGACACGACGGGATGAACGCTGGCACAAAAACTGCAAGGCTGGTTCACATGGCTAGACAAAGAGTAATTGTGCTAAAGACAGTTACATGAGCATTAAACTGGTGTTTAATGCCAGTTAAAGCAGAACGAGACTTACGCTATTCCTCTATATACCTGAGTTTATCAAACTGGGATATTTCAGATTCATAAGGATAACAAGAGTTATCTATTCCCAATCTATACTCGAACAAACTACGCTTGACTACAGAGGAAATAACACCACACCAACAATCAGCTTTCTAATTACACACTGTGAGTATCCTATTCTCCCTCCCCAATGAATAAATCAGTCTCTTTTCATATATATCAGGTCTATCATTTGACTATCAGGTCAAATTCCATGGAAACTAAAGACTTCTCAGGCCAGGGACAATGTCTTCTTTCTTTTTGATATGCCTGAGGTGCTTGTAGGAAGCTGCATGCACCCTATTTTGAAGCATACTTCTTGAATATGAAAAGTATCAATCACAAGCCATAACGATGAAGTATGACTGATAGCAAAGACCAACTCCTCCTTTCAGGAATAAACTCTGGATTTCAGAAAGAAGTTAGGGCAAAAACATTCATAAAAATAATATTAAAAAAAGCCCGATGCTCCATTCATGGCCACTAAATAAGGATGAAAAGGTCAGTCTCTGAAGTGAGGAAACAATCCAGCTCAGACTGGAAAAGAGAAGGAAACACCTCTCTGGGAAAAAACAGAGTGTTCAGAGGATGCTAAAGAAAGGTGGTTGGTTCTTCTTTAAAACTGTGTGCGGGTCTACTGACGCTGTACAGTCAGTATCTGGCATATCATCTCGCATGAGAAGGATTATCAGCTCATTATAGCCAAAGTACAGATCACCTAATAGGACCCCTTTGAACACGGGGCCAAATGCAATCCACAGACCAATTCCTGCAGCATCAATGGTCTAAACACATTGCTGGAGAACCACTGCTCTGTCTCATGTAAAAGACTCCAGGGAGCTGTGTGGGAGGCTGACCTAGAAGAGTTATAGGATCTTGCAAGACTTCTCTGCCACTCAGACCAGTTCTGTTCACTGTGGCAAAATCAAACATGCAGAGCAGCTTGAATTAATTATCCCAAAGAAGAAAGACTGGGGCTAAGAGGGTCCCCAGGAGAAAAACCAGTATTTAAAACAAAACCCTTTGAAGATGTCAAAGTGCTTCTGACTTATTTATTATGTTCCAGAAGCCGCCTCCTCCTCCTGTCTAAAGAAGCAGTAGCTTCAGTTCTTAATTCTCACTAATAAGCATGTTACTGAGATTGTCAGTGGCCACATCAAGGAAATGGCTTTGAAGCTGGCAGGCAGAGCATCTTCATCTCTCAGGCAATACTGCTCAGCCACCGCCGTTTCCAACCACTATTTAAGCGCTGGAAACGCAATGGGCCATATCGCTGATGAGCGGCGCTTCCTCCTTTGAAATGATGGTCTGTCTCCCAGATACCCTCAAAGAACAAGCTCCAAAGCTTTTGTCAGTGCAATTCTCCACCCTGGAGATGCAGGAGAGCAACAGTGGAGAGGGTTTTTTTTATGTATTCATTACGTGGAGAGACAATATTACACCACCTTCATGACAATCAACTCATTTAACTTGCAAAATCTAAAGCTGATGGTGAATGGCTTGTGCTCTGCTGCACCCAAGCCCCAGTCACTTTCTTGGAAGAGAGATCCTGAGGAAGCAGGCAGAGACCTGAGGATTTGCTGGACATTTCTTGCTGTTAAAAGACAGCGAGGAGCCTCTAAGGAAGGCTGTAGAGCACATATGTGACGGAGGAGCGTCTAAGTAGAAGCAGGTGCACTCTGGTGCTGGGTTACTGACTCCACTTGGCCCAGGAGCCTGCACTCCGGAAATGTTGAGAAGTCTTTAAATCCAATACAATCATTTATGAGGAGATTGACTGCAGCTGGCTATTTCCCCACGTAGCCAGCTGACCCAGCAGTCAGGGGAGCTGGGAGGCCATCATACGCAACGTATCGGCACCTCTGCCCTGAAATATCTGGCATGGAGAGAATCCGAGCCATGGACTGTAACTCAGACAGCAGGACCAAAACTGAGGATGAAATCCAAAAGCCTGAACTGCAACTCCAAAAGAGTTCACCAGGTAGCTGATATTTCAAGAGATTCTTTATTCGTTCTTTCTTGTCCAAATTAGACTTTTAAGCCCTCAGGGGCACAGACTTATTTACAAAGTTAGTAGTCAGCACTCAATGAATAATGAAAACGAAGGAGAAACTTTGGAAACGACTGAAGAAAGATGCCTACACCTGAGGGACTCTGGTAAAGGGTGTAGTGGTCTTTCAGGGTTCGAGTGGGTTTGGCTGGCAGGAAAGCCTTGCTCCTGTGCCAATGGGGATACTTTACCATCTCCTGATCGCGGTTAAAATCTCAGAAACCCAGACTAGACACGATGTCCCCGGGACAAACTCTAGACCAGGCAAGTTGCAAGGAGTTTTAGTGTTCTCTGCTACCATTAAAGGCTAACTGACACGATCTGTCTTGAGGCCAGGCTGCCTCTAATGAGCCTGCAGGGATTTGGTTTGTTTACTGATACGGGGAGGCAAAAATAAGCGGAACATACAAAAAGGGCAAGATCTGCCACTCTCAGGCAACCTTTTAGCAACAGACTTGCAAGCCCCACTTCCATTAGCACTGAAATGTGAGCTCCTGTAGCAGGTAAAACAGCATATGAGCTGTGAACCACTGGGTACAGACTTCCAAGCCCCACTTCCATTAGCACTGACATGTGAGCTCCCGTAGCAGGTAAAACAGCATATGAGCTGTGAAACTTGCAAGCCCCACTTCCATTAGCACTGAAATGTGAGCTCCTGTAGCAGGTAAAACAGCATATGAGCTGTGAACCACTCACCTCTCGCTGCTCAAACGTGGGCAGCAAGTTCCTTCTGTCTCTACTGTAAGAAAGAAGTCAGTACTCAGGTATAGATCTTGGAGTCACGGTATGAAACCAGAAAAATCCCTTCATTTTCCCTCCTTCTGCAATTTCAAGACTCAGAAAGGCAAAAAGCACGTCTGAAGATCAAAGGTATCTCTGTAGATTAAAATCTTCAACCTGCTAATGGCTGTAACCCTTTGAAGAAAAAAAAAAAAAACCACCCAAGAAATCTCAGATATAGCCTGGTTCTTTTTTGGGTACAACTTGTGCATTTGTGTGGCACCCGTAACAGAAAAATGGAGCTCTCTGGTGTCAGGTGAATCAAACCTATATTGTTGTGGCCTCTGTTCTTCTGCTCTGACATTTTCTGATCCTACCCCCAGTGTTTGTTATCAGTGTGTAGCAACAGCTCCTGGACAAGCAGGGTGCACCTTGCTATCAGATCATCTCGGTCAGGAAGCATTGAGACTACAGCTACAACCACTCTCTTTCCAAGAGCACCAATAATTCCACAGGTCCTGGCTGTATCGATATAGCCTGGTTCTTTTTTGGGTACGACTTGTGCATTTGTGTGGCACTCGTAACAGAAAAATGGAGCTCTCTGTCAGGTGAATCAAACCTATATTGTTGTGGCCTCTGTTCTTCTGCTCTGACATTTTCTGATCCTACCCCCAGTGTTTGTTATCAGTGTGTAGCAACAGCTCCTGGACAAGCAGGGTGCACCTTGCTATCAGATCATCTCGGTCAGGAAGCATTGAGACTACAGCTACAACCACTCTCTTTCCAAGAGCACCAATAATTCCACAGGTCCTGGCTGTATCAGTGAATGCTGTGGCTGCTCCTGACGCTGTTTTATTTAATTCCTTTCCTAATTAGCCACAAAACTGTTAGGGGTACACAGACTGAAGGAGGAATGATGTTGGTAGGTTTGCATGTGATATTTGCCCCATCCCTGGAGGTGTTCAAGGCCAGGCTGGATGGGGTTTTGAGCAACTTGCTCTAGTGGGAGGTGTCCCTGCCCAGGGCAGGGGGATTGGAACTGGATGATCTTTAAGGTCCCTTCCAACTCTAACCATTCTATGATTCTATGATTGTATGTTCATGCTTTGCAAGGACTCAATCAACTGGAGCCAGAAGACAGCCTGCAGAGGTGCCTTCCTAACTGCCCGAGACCAAGGAGGACAATGGGAAGGGTAGCCCAGAAAAAGGACGAGAGAGGGAGCAACAGCTGGAAGGAAAGAGAAAGACGGTTTAGAAATACGTCAAGTTCTATTCAAATTGCTCGAGCAGATTAGCTCGTAACGGAATAATAGCAATGTGTAAGCAAATCTCTAGCTGGCCAAAAGCAGGAGTGAGGTCATCCCCACCTGAGCCTGGGTGCCTCTGACAGAGATCTCGTTTCTCTCCAGCACCTGCTCCCAGAGCCGGCTTGTCTGTCTCCGCGGCACACGCACAGCAGCGCAGCAGGCCCCTGGCTGGGGCCTCGAGTTTACAACAGCCTTGTGGATTAAATTCCTTGACACAAACATCATAACATGTGTAGATACGCTGGAGCAAGCCTCCTTTCATGCACCATCACAAATTCCTGCTCAGCTCAGCTGGAACCCTATGAAAGACACACCGGCGCACGGCACTGGTGCTCGTGGACCTCCATGAAAGGAAACAGCAGATAAATCCCTGCTACAGGGTTAGTGTTCTTTTTCAGTCTGGCATTGGAGGCCAAGTAACTGTACTCTGCGGAGCCCCAAAGGCCCACGGATGAGCTATAGAGGGAAAAGTGGTGCTCAGCTTGTAGTTTTAATTGAACAAACACAGCTTTAGCTGCTCGGAGAGCAGCGAATAGGAGCCAGGGAAGAATTCAGAGAATCAGCCAAGTGGAAGTACTAGCAGATGGATAACACTTCTCTATTTCACTTTCCTTAATATAATTTTCATGGGACTCTGATGCTAAAGAAAGATAACAGAATGACAAATAGAAAACGAGGACCTTTTCATTATTTAGGCCATGAACAACATAGGCAGCAGCTAATATCCCGATCATGCGTCTGGATCCTGTTTCCAAATGTCATATCTAGGCCCCTGAAAAAAGCTAAATTTCCATATCCCCTCTGCTGAGATGGCTAGGAATATGAGCATTTATTCAGTAAGCTCGCTGTGATTATATGTGTGTGTGTGTGTGTGCACTCCTACTGAGATCTGAACTGACACCCCCACCCCAGCAGATGCATAGACCTTATTACATTTTCACTATCAGATAGTTAATAATCAACTGCCTGGGCTGGACCGGAACCAGCAAGCACTATCAGTAAAAAATTCCATATCACATTATCAGCGCCCTGAGCCATCTATCTGCTTTAGGCCTTGCCTAGATTACAATAAAATTTCAAACAGATTTCAAACCACGTTCTTAGCTAACGTACTTTTAAACACTGGCAGTCCTTCAGAGGTTAGTACTTTTTCAATGTGATCAACCATGGGAAGCTGGAGTGAAGGGGAACACATTTTAAAGATGGTAAACAGTACTTGAAATAGAGTTTAAAATCATTGGCTAACATTCTTTTACATGAAAACTCATCTTCTGAATGCAGAGCCAGCAGCAGCATTCTGTACTGGTATATATTGCTCCTGCATACCTTCAAGGTAGACTTTTTCTCATTGCTAGAAAAAAAACCCTTTTCTTACCTCAAAACATGGTATCATCTCCTTTCCCCAAAATCTTAAAAGCTGAAGGTCCCTGTCCATACCTTTAAGAACCGATCTAGTTCCTATGTCAAAGTGTCTAAGACTGACCTTGCCTTAAAAGAGAGGATGAGGACCCACCTTGCTGCTTTCTGAGTGAGTTCCACGGGGAAGTCTGGGCAGAGCAGCTGGAGCAGGCAGTGGTACTCCTGTGCTGTCAGCAGATCTGCAGGAAAAGAGAGGTGAGAACATCATAACTCTTGTACAGGCTGTTCCCTCCCCTTGCTTCCTCTCTAGGAAAAAACTTCATATTGCCTTCTACTCTCAATTCAAGTAGACTGGCTGCTAATGACTGTGTCACTGCTCCCTAGATGCTCAGAGCTGGGCTTTGCAGATGGAGTTTCCAGCAAAGACAAACAGAAAGAGGCCTGATAAAGGGGACATTCTATGGAAAAGACTCCTACAGAGAAACTGGTAACAGGTAATGATTCAGTGTGAAAAAGAGGTAACCAAAACAGGGCAGTTTCAAGTGAGAACACAGTTTGGTTTGACTTGAATATAACCATGTGGAAAAAGGAACGATTTCAAAGTTGCTTAAATTTGCTGAAATTCACTGGCATGGTGACATTCACCACAATGTGCCTGAAAACCATCCACAGAACATCTGGCAGCAGTAACAAAGGCAAACAAGGGTTTTGGGTTGTGTATGGAAGTATAAACCACAGACGTTATTACTTTGGCATTTCGTGAGGCAGCTGGATGGTCTCTTTTGGAATAACGTGTACAAATCTGGTCACTGTATTATAGGAAGCGCAGAACAAAGATCCAAAAAACACAAGAAAACCAATCAAATGATCCATGTTTTACAGAGTAGCTTTGTGAAAGACTGGTCGAGAAAGGCCTCTGTGGTTCGGCAGGAGGAATCTAAAAGAGGTGACTCTTAGGGAAGCTCATAGGATCCCAAGGGAATGGAAACACACTGGTCAAAAAGCCCTACATGATTGTATGTTCATAGTCCAAAAGGCTGTGGACTGGAGTTAAGGAGAAGACTAGCAGAACAGCAGCAATTTTGCAGTACTTCTATATACAGAAGAATGCAAAGTATGGAAGAGCGAGCCAGGGGTGGAAGTAGAGCCAAGCAGTAGTCAGGGAGGGGATCCAAAGGGCACAGGCATTAGGACCGAGGTACAGAGTATGAGTTCTTCTGCCCCAGACACACCTCAGCCTTCCTTAGGCTCCCACCTAAATAATCAATAATGTCCCAGGATAACAACCACTTCTGCGCATCTCCCCACCTTCTCAAAGCCTGGCAGCTCAACAAAAGCAGGAGAAAGGGAAAATGCTACGCCTTTGTCGGATGTTTCAAGAGGCAGGTATGCAGAATCAAAGGGACATTTCTCTGTGACATCCAACCCAGACAAATTAGTATTTTCAACGCTTGGCTAAAGAAATACTGCAGGAGAACCGTCACACCAAAATCAAGTTAGAGATTTTTCCTTTACCTACGTTATGGGCCAGGGAAGGGGAAGAAAGAGAAGAGAGCACTAGGATTTTTCTCTTTAGCTCAGGAAACCCTATAGCTGAAAAACACTGTTGCCAGACTCTGACACGCATTATAGACACTCTCTAGAGTACTATACTTTGCACTGCTCTTGCGAGGACATTCTGTCTAATGAAGCACCTTAGGTTTAGGGTCATACTATGAAAAGGTGATTTAGCTCTGGCTGGAAAAGCCAACTGTGCAGTCAGAACTCTGCTATAACACAAGGATGTCTCAGCCTGTGCAGAACTACAAACCATTCCAGGGATTTGCGCAACTTGTTCTACCGTAGGGATAAACACATCAGAATCTCTCTGCTTCCAAAACTTGAGTGTGGAGCTGAATTAAATTTCTGTGACTGCACTGAAATTACAGATGTCTGTGAGAATATGGAGGGCAACGTAACTGGTTTTGTATTGCCATTTCTTACTAAAACACAAACCAGAGGCCTCTCTCTGCTGCAGCTGCTGCCTGGGTCCTTCAGTCAGCGTATGTCTGAGTTTGGGTTCATCGTGGCATCCAGTGGAATGATGAGATTTTTCTCCTGCAGTGTTAGCGAATCAGTTCCTTGAAGGAACTTCATCAAGGAAAGGATCACCAAGTTTTATGTATCACTGCAAAAGAATATTGTTGAAAAAGTCCCAGTTATCATGGCCAAGAAGATGCATATTTTTAACCGAATTTTCAGCTCTCCATTTCTCTTTCATGCCACCACATAAGGGAAAGAAAATGTTCTTCTCTGTTATTTTGTTAGATCAGCAGTCATGGATAGCAATAGAGATTTTGGTCCTAAGCTCTTAAGAACACTATCTGACCATGTAAGCTACATGCAAGTTTCATAAAATCATCTTCAACAGGCTCAGCGTAGGAAGCAGGTTACAGGAAAACAGAAGTTGAGCATTAAAAGGCTCTTTCAAAACAGACATTTTCTCATAATCGAAGAGATCAGTATAGACCTCTTACAACTATTCTTCAAGACTTAAGTCTAGCTTTGAATAACGCTGGGCATTATACTTCCAATTTTTGCCTAAAAAGTTCATATGTTGGTCCGAAGGAATCACACCATTTGGAAGCTTTATGCAATACTCAATTTACATTTTCTGTTTGATTAAGTTCAAATTCCTCTTACCTTATACCTTGCTCTCCATTATTTTTTCCTTCAATTTGTCAACAGACCCCTATAATAACTTCATACTGCATCTTATTCAATCCATTTAACTGATAACTGTATTTATTTAAAGTTAAATATGTTTAAGTTCATCTTACCTTCTACCTCCCTCCCTCCCAAGCCACATCATATCTGTTGCTTTGCTTTGATCCCCTTTAGATTTTGACAGCGTGGAGTCCAGCAGTGTACAAAGCATCTCTCATGCAGTCAGAACAGACAGGCTCCACGAGGATAATCTGCCCACTTTCATCAGCAAAGCCCCTTTTCATTAATTCTGAATCTTAGCCTCCTCTTCTCTCCCCCTGAAGGAGAAGTTTAAGGATTTTTTTTGAAGGATGAGGTTTCCTGAGAAAGTTGCACTTTCAGATTGCTAGACAAAAGCACCTTGAGATGGTGACCAGGCACTAAGCAAGCATTACTTTTGAGGCATAAATAGAGATCTCTCACTTGCTGAAAATAACATACTTTAAAAACATAATAGTTTATGGTGTCTTCTTTGCCTCCTTCCTCATGCCAAGTCACAGCATCATCCTTACTCCTCCATCACAAACCAACGGAACAACATAGAACAAAGCAGAAGTCTGCTCAAAAAGACTTGGGGAAGGGGTGGCAGAGATCCTCTTCAGCCAGCACATCAGAGGGTGAAGTTCACTGTCAATATGAGTGGAATGAATTACAGTTTTAGTCTTAGGGCAAATGGTCTGTTTAGATGGGAACTACATACAAAGCTGAAGTGGTGCAGAGAAGTTCCTTCTATAAAGAAAGGCCTTTGCTTCTTACGCCTGGAGAAATGGCACCAAATCAGTCACTGAAGTATGCGGGCAGGCTCTTTTAGCATAACTCAGCCTGGAGACACCCCAAGTGCCTGACCAATAAATCATATCAGTTTCTCAAACTACACATGGGTACCTATTAAACAGGAAGGGGGATCACCGCAGACCTTAGGAGGTGTCTACAGTTTGCCGTGATGACTGTTTTCCTACTCCCTACAGCAAGGTCAGTGAAGACCATGCAGAAAATTACATTTGCCCATGCACCATGTTGTCTGCCAAGAGCTGCTTGGAATAAACAAGGGCAGTTTTGGTGCACGACCACATTGCTCCTTCCTGTCTCCAGGCCACAGCTGAGTAAATAGTGTTCAACGCTGCATGATGAAGAAAGAAAGAAAAGAAGGAAGGTACCAGTCAGAATGAGTGAAAACTGGAATCCACAACTGCTACTTTGGTTGCCACCACAAATTACCGTATCTCAAGTTCCAGTAACAAATGAAGCAAATCACGGAGAGTTTAAATCTGACCCCACAGCAAAGGGCAGTGAGCTACGCACACTCTACCATGCTCTTGCAGTGGAACAAACCTGGTCATGCCACGTGCTTAAGGATGGAGAGAGACTGGCTGCAATCTGCATGTTAAACGTGGTCATTTACAGCTGAACATACCACCTTGCTCTTCTCCTGCAAAGCAGACGACACCAAATTCCAAAGTGATTTTGAAACAGCGGTACACTAAGAAAGAGGAGATGGAAGGCTTAATAGAGTAAGAACAGAAAAGTAAAGTGGGATGGCCAGGGTTGCAGAGAAAGTAATTTAATCATTCAGTCATAATTTTTGCTGAACTGGTCTTCAAACTCCTGCCCAGCCTGTACTGGTGCTGTGACCGTGCCACTAGTCAAATCCTGACTCTTCCCTACGCATCTCACTCTCTGTGAGTAGTTTATTGTCTTTTAGTGACTGGGGCAGACTCTTCCTCGTGTTTCAGAAGCATAGTGGAGATGAGAGTTTGTCTACGTGGTAGAGTCTTACCAAACAAACACCACTTTCTGGATAAAAACGGCCTACCTTTGGGAAACATGAAGGCAGCTGCTTTGTATTTCCCTGCCATTTAAAACAGGTATTGTTTTTACCAGCTTTGTTGCCAGATTGTAAGTGGCTGACAGATGGCACCTGACCCAAAGCGATGGAAACTCTAGGAATACAAAATGATGCATTTGTGCTGCTGTCAGTGTCATGAGTGAAGTGTCATCGAAGGCAGCTGCTTTGTATTTCCCTGGCGTTTAAAACAGGTATTGTTTTTACCAGCTTCATTGTCAGATTGTAAGTGGCTGACAGATGGCACCTGACCCAAAGCGATGGAATTCGTTACTGGCCAGTCCAGCCTAAACCATGACATTTAGACACACCCGAGCTATCTTTAAACTAGTTATCTTTTATACCATCAGCAGCCTAGCCACAAAAACCTGGAGTTCAGTGAAAGCTATAAAATTTACCCAGGAAGCCAATAAATATTTAGGACTTAGCCTGAATTGCAGTCACTGAATTGCTGTATCTAGACCACTTTCAGCAGAAGAAGTAGCTATCTACAGTGCTGTCACAACACCGTGACAGCTATAAATATGCCCAAAGCAGGAGAACATTTACTGCCCCAGAAAGTCACATTAAAAACTTCCCAGAAACACACGGATTGCCTTGATGAATATACATTAAAGTTCCCTATTCCCATCATCTTTTATGTACAACCGCTATCCAAGCAGGCTGGAGCCCTGGGCAATGGGGCCTTCCCCTGTAGATCATGGTAGGACACACAATTTCCACAGGTTGCTTTTTCTACCACAGCCATGAAGTCATTCAAGAGTCATAAAGTCACAGAGCTGTAAAGCAGCCTCCTGGAAACGTAATAGAGAACAGCCTAATAAATAGTAATGTATTTTTTTAAAATGTTGGGAGAGTCTTTGCTGGCCCTTAGTTATTTAATGTTTCTAGTATAATTAAGGATCACATCCCCAGGACTCTCTCTGTATCTGTACTAGTTTGCAACTCTGTAGAAAAGAATAAAACCAAACAAAAGCCCCTAAAAATGAAAGCCTCGGTGTTCTTGTGCTGTCTATAAGAGCTGTGATTTTACAAAAAACTGAATATAAACATGCATATCGATAATATTGCAGCCTCACAACTCACATCTGGCCAATAGGCAATGGTCTACACATGCCTCGCTCACAAGATACCTATAGCCTAATTACCTCCTTATACCTACTGCCAATAACAAATGGAAAACCAGGAATTCTAGGAAAAGAAATCCATGCACAGGATCTAAACAGCAATCTACAGCTGTGTAAAATCCCCATTTCTTCCTCGTAACATTTTCTACTCTCAAACCGTTGTCTTCCTTTTCAATTAATCTTCTATAAAATTTCACATTAAGAGATTTTATGACCTATCATGAAAAAGATAACATTTTCTACTCTCAAAAAAAAAGCTTTCACGTTAAGAGATTTTATGACCTATCATGAAAAAGATCTGCTCCTGTTACTTGAGAGAATCGTTGTTTAAATAAGAATTTGAAACAAAATAAAAACATTCAAGGGCTGTTTCTTTGACTAATTCACTTTTTCCACTGACAAGAAGAGATACAAAATAAACAGAAACCAGATCCAGAATGTGGATTTGTCTAATTTAAAAAATTGATTTTCCTTTTTCTTGTTTTCCAAACAAACAAAAAGCAAAACAGCAGGTCATATAATTATCCCCATAATTTGAATGGAAGGTTAAATAAAGATAAATTAAACAATAAAGGATAAACACTCACACACTTCCCCCTGAAGTTGTATAAGACTGCTGATGTAAGACAGGGTTCGTTCTGCCCTTGAAGCGTACAGACAGCTCCCACAACCATTAGAAAATGTTCCTACTACTGTAGGAAAATCAGAAGAAAACCGAGCGACCCACTTGTTATTTTTAAGTGACAGCAAAATGCAGCAGAAGCCAAAGATTTCTGCAAGGTTAGCTCGAAACCACCTCTCTTTTTCCAAAAGAAGGTTTTCTAGGGAATAGTTTAAAGAGGGTAATGGTCAAATGTGTTTCATGGATCAACACAAGAATCGGTGCTTTACATGGAGTCTTGGACATAAGTATCTTTAAAAGATGATGTAGCTTTGTACCAACATCTGGTTCAATCTCATTAGATACTAAAACAAAATAAATTTCTCAATTTTAATAACTGGATACATATCTCTGCCTTCCTGATGGTGCAGCTCAACAAGCAGCTGAACCCATCTAAAGCCTTAGTGCTGCTGAAAGGGGCGGCTCTCGCTCCTCTCTCTTTCCTTTCCCCTCACTTGCTGCTGCCCACCCGGTTCTGAGCCACCCCTTGTACCAGCTCTGGCCCTCAGCAGGCCCCTTGCTGAGAAAATTCAACTTTTTCCCTGGGCCAGTGAATAGAACTGACTCTCAGAAATATTTGATGAAAGCTCATGCAAAGCAAGCTGTGGAAGAGCACGGCCAGGGGCAGGGAGAAGGCAGAAAAGGGGAGCAGGACCTCCCCTCCTCAGCAGAGATAAACTATTAGATAGGCTCAGGTAATTCCTTGCTTAAGATGTTTTAATTCTTAAAGTCCAGGATGCGTGCAAGGCATTGTCATAGGATTAATGATCCTCCTAATTAAAAGTAGGTTCAGCTCTGCTGGCTGTACTTGCACCGTACCTGCTAAGATGGTTTGTGAATACTCTGTTATCAGACAAACTCTTAACTTTTGGCATCCTTACTACCCAAAAGTAGGCAGATGAGTCCAGGTTATTCACAAACCCCATCTACTCTTTCCACTGATTCCAGAAGGGATCCCATGGCATCCTCAGGAAAGGATGCCAGAAGACTTTGTGTCTGACACGGCAGCAAAAGCAGAGAGGGTAACTGAAGAGCTTAGCTCTGCAGGGGTGGGGAGGTTCTTTCCAGAGGGTTCCTGCAGCACTGGCTGCACCCTGGACTGTCTCTCCTGAGCTATGAGAATACCAGGAAAATCCCACCAGACGTAGGGGTGCTGCTGCAGGCACACAGTCTTCAGAAACAAGATGGTTTACACTCTCCAAAAGGAGCACGGCTGCAAACAGCAGACTTGGACAGGTGACTCCTGTTGACAACAGGTAGAAAGCCCCAGCTTGCGAGGTGAAAAAGCAAAGAGTGACAAGAGAGATTTAGTGAGATTTGCCTAGAACAACCTGTGTCAGGCTCGGGACAAATATAGCGGAGCGCTAAGTAGAGTGACCTAAAAAGATTTGTTGGGGGAGTGCTGTGAAAGGGAACAGTTAGAGGGGATTAGTGGGGTGGATGAGCAGAAAGCTGGTTTCGAGGCACACCGGTGCCTCCAGAAGGAGAAGATTCAGCTCCAGCTGATGTGAAGAATGAACTCATCCATCCTGGAGAGAACCTGGACAGTTCATATGAACAGTAAAGTCACTGAAAAGCGGGTTTATTATGGGCAAAGCTCCAGTAGCACCATATTTTGAACGAGCTAAAGGTTTTTTAAAGAGTAAAATCCTCTAGATGGTGTGATTGTTTTCCTGCCCTTTGATCTTGAGCCCTTTTATCAATAAACCACTTGCCAGATTAACAAAAACATAAAAAAAATGAGTTTATACAGAACTGCTCCAATTCTATCTCCAAAATCCAAAATCTTGCTGTTTATACAAACTTTAATCATCCTCTAGTCCCTTTCAAATTCCCCATAATTATCCTTCAGTATCAAACGTTTCACGTGGCAGCATTTCTTCAGCTTTGAGTGAACGTTACTCAGGGCAGGATGAGCTGTGCCAAAGGTACAGACCAAGGCTGTCATCTGGTGTGCTTATGTGCCTAGCATGGCACAGCCACAAAGTGAAACATTTAAACATTCATTAGAAACAGGAAAAAAAAAAAAAAAGTTTCCCAATTCTCAGGGTTGTAAAGAAAACATTCTAATAGTGGAAGAGTTTAACCAACGCAGCGTGGTATCCCTGAATCCACAGACAGCCCGAAACAGGACTCTTTAATTTCTTGTTTTACCTGTAGGACAGGACTTTGAATGAAGTTGGACCTTGAAGAATTGAGACTTCCTGAAGTGCAAGGACAGCAAGCAATAAGAAAGGAGAAGCAGCCACAACTTTTGTCAGTATTTCCAGAAATAGAAAAAGAAGATAGAAGATGACAAACAAAAGACCCTGGTTTAAATTTCCCAGTACATTAATGACTGCAACTAAATAGTGGCTTAAACTTTATTTACTACACCCAATTTTCTCCATGCAGCTTTCTTTAACATTTGCTAAGATAATTCTGTGCATATTCTGAAACACATATGATCCTAAAGATACGCTTAGCTCATCGAGTATGATCCAAAAGGACATTTAGCCTTCTCCAAAGGACGTAGGCCTCAAGTGAACAAAGAGGCCAGTTTTGTGGACGTTGACTACAGCAACTAAATAGTGGCTTAAACTTTATTTACTACACCCAATTTTCTCCATGCAGCTTTCTTTAACATTTGCTAAGATAATTCTGTGCATATTCTGAAACACATATGATCCTAAAGATACGCTTAGCTCATCGAGTATGATCCAAAAGGACATTTAGCCTTCTCCAAAGGACGTAGGCCTCAAGTGAACAAAGAGGCCAGTTTTGTGGATGGACTAGAGTATGAAAATGACAGACTTCCTCTCGTGTTTCAGAGGCATTCTAGAGTATGAAAACGACAGACTTCCTCTCGTGTTTCAGAGGCATTAAAAAGCCAAGTAAGAAATGTTAAGAATGTCCTAGCATCTGAACTTAAGCGCAATTATAAATACGCTGTGTATTCTTGTGTAACTAAGCCCGCAGAGCAGCGGAGATCACCCCTGGTAATCCTCACTCTGCAGGTAAATGTCCTTTCTGCAAGGGAAATGACATCAGATAAGAAGAGGAACTTTAATCTACCAAATATAGGCACAGCAGAACCAAAGCAAAACAACATAACACACGACTGGCTCTTAAGACAGATAAACTAGAAAACTAGAAATAAGGTCCGATTTCAGAGAGTGAGAGTAATTTATAACTGAAATAAAACTGTGACATTTGACATTCCTTGAATGTGTTGACTATGAAACTATTTTTTCCTTTCAGTGTAACATCACAAGATGTAAGAAGCTGATCTTCCAAGCAGTAGGTGAACCACTAGATTTAGAGTGCTTCTATCTTGTTCAAGAGTTGATTTTTCCTCACTTTGAGGAGTTTTCGCAGTGTAACATCACTGAAGATGTAAGGAGCAGATCTTCCAAGCAATAGGTGAACCACTAGATTTAGACTGCTTCTATCTTGTTCAACAGTTGATTTTTCCTCACTTTGAGGAGTTTTCAGTCACTCATTGAGAAAATAATCAATCCAATGCCAGAGCTAATTGGTCTTGTAAACAATAAGGAGCAAACATTCCTGTTGGAGTTCTGGCCATCTGGGGGGCAGACTGTTCAACCACTTGAAACGGGACCCACAGCAATCTTAATAGTGAAGTACAGGAATGCCGGCAACACTTCACTGGAGGGGACCATCAACGTTTCCCCAAGCTCCCAAACAGCAGCAGTAATCTTTAGACAAGATGTGGATCAGCCCGGATTCAAGAAAACAAATTGTCATTAAGCTTAAGATCTTCAAAACAGCTAAAGAATTCATAGCTAGGGATCACGAGATGGGCAGAGTAAATGGACAGGTGGTCCGCAGCTGCATCTCACGCAATACAGGACCTTACGGACAACCCCCTCCCTCAGATATGTACTTGGTCTAGTGACAATAATGGGACGATGGCCAGGGAGAGGCCTACAGCCTTCAGTTACTGTTTGGTATTTCCTTTCTGCTTTGGGAGCCCCGAGAAACACAGTTAGCTGGCAGACAGCTCATCTGTGTCATGCACATAAGGTTAGGGAGCAGAAGAAAGCTGTGACATTGGCCTACAAAGAAAAGGAGGCAGAGGTTAAAGAGGACATACAACGAGTTACGGAAAGGCTGCAAGATTACTGCAATCTCAGATCAAAGTTCTCCCTGACTTAGGGTTTATTTCAAGCCCAACCTTCCCAGGAAACAGCAATGAAAAGTTCCAGTGAACCAGTTCCAGTGGGATCAGGTATTTTCAAATACCTTGAGTCTCCCAAGTGTTTCAGACTTCAACGTGCCACGTAAAAGCATGAAGTGCAACGCTCAACAATTTTCTCAGAACAATGAACGAAATTGAAAAATTGAAATATTTTGGACTTTTCTCTTTTAACTACTAGTCTGGAAGATACTTTCAAGAAACAGTGGAATTCGTACCAACGCTCCAAGGAAGAGAGACAAAACATTTCAGCATCATTTAGGTCACAATCAAGGACAACCTTGTGTGTCTCACCCTGTCCTTGCTCCACATCGACTCTTAAATAATCCACCGCGAAGGTCCGAACAGTTAACTGCACCTTCACCAGCAGCTGTCATCACAGCAGGTGTTCTGATACTGCTTCTCAGAAACGTGTCCATCATGAGCCCAACCAACCATGAAAGAGACAAGTTCAGGCTTGTATGCTTCTCAGAAACATGTCCATCATGAGCCCAACCATGAAAGAGACAAGTTCAGGCTTGTGAAGAATGGAGAATCCCACATGCCACCAAGAATGACACCAGTGTGCGATCGCGCAATGCAGTCAACTCACTGTGGTTGAAACTCAAGCAGCTGGTAGTGATCCACAGAGCGCTGAATGGTCATGGGCATCTTTCTCTGTGCACTTGTGTTCACCTGGAACAATTTGACTACATGACTTACACATGAATCTCCCAAGAACTGAAAGCCACTCATAGTCCTGCACAGTATATTTATATATAGGTTTACATACAACCTCTGCAGTATAATCCCAAGCGCCCAGACTGTTGGCTAGTTTTCTCCAATTTTCTTTCACAAACTATAATGGCTCTGCAGTATAATCCCAAGCACCCAGACTGTTGGCTAGTTTTTCTCCAATTTTCTTTCACAAACTATAATGCCGAGAAAAAACAGTCTGAAAGGAAAAGATGTTGTTTTTAGGAGCCTCCGAGTCAACAGTTAAAGCCTCTATTCATAAAAATAATTATTGCAGGATCTGGACCTGTGCTTGGGCAGTGTTGTTCGGTCAAGGAAAATGCTCTCAAGCACACCCATACTGAATCTCTTTTATGAGTGTAAAAACTTCAGAAGAAAATGAACCTCCAACCAAACAAACCAATAAGAGAACTGGCTGCAGGAAGGTAATCTGGTTAATGGCAAGACTGAAGAAGTCATCATTAGTTATTTAGAAGGAAATGCAGTGGAGCATGTAAGCTCCACAGAGAATGTTTGGAGCCCATTACAATATCAATGAGCTAGATTAATGATTATAAATGACCACCACTACAGAACTGGTCTGAATGCAGAACAGAATGAATGCACTAAGAGAAACCTGAAACAACAAAGCACCCAACTACCCCTTTTAAGGGTATGCTTTTGGCTAAGGTTCTGTAATGTCTCTTGATTTTAACTCTTACAATACTCCAGTGAGCTATGTGTCCTAAAAGATAATAATAATTTTTAAAAAGACTGAGAAGAAGAGAGAAAAGGAAATAAGTTTGTTTTCTCTGTATTTCACACGGAGAAATACATGTTTAATAAGAATTTAATATAGATATTAATATATTAATTTCTAAAAAATTAAATAAAGACTTTTTTTTTTTTTTAAAATGATCTTTAAACTTCAGCCCAGCAAGTTCTGAACTCTTCAGATTCCATTAATCCTGAAAGTTTCTCATGGTCATCATGCATCTTTGTCAAAGTTTAACTTAAATGCTACCTATTTCACACCTAAATACTCTTCCATGGACCATCTACCACGGACCACAAGTTAAAAATATTCTGCTGGAGGAAAGTTCAGGCAAATGCCCTCAATCCTCCAGCATTATGCCCTAACACTGATGGTATGCATATATTATGGTAATGAGGGAAGTGTGAAAAACTAGACAAAAGAGCAACTCTTGTTGCAGAAAGAAAAAGGACACTTTCTTGTGGCAGCACAAGGCTTTCTAGAGGGGTAAAAAGGGCCATCTACTGAAGGACAAATGTAGGGATGAATCCATACTGTGTCCTGGCTTGTAGAAACTGAAAATAGACTTCAGTTGTTTAATCTTTTTCAGCCTCATAATAAGGCCAGGCTTTTCAGGATCTCTGTAAGGATCTTTACAGCAGGAGCAATAAGAAGGAATATCATGTAACTGGTCAGTGGTGGAATGACAGCTTCACATAGCGAGCAAATGATTTTGACAGGATATGATACCCAAGTGATTTCTCCTAAAGGAAGCACAATCAATATTCTGTGGAAACTTCTGGATGGATTGCTCCTGTGATGTAGGCTACTGAGAAGACAATGAAAAGAAGAAACAAAACACCACCTCTAAAAGATGCACGACTGTTCTTACTTGAAATAAAAGATGGCAAGAGTCCTAAAACCCCAAATACAGTTACTGCTGACTAATCCATTTAATGACAAGAGTGAGATGGGCCATCCATAGTGAGTAAAGCTGTATTAACCTCTACTAGCAGCTGGGGCCTGAGCTACATTGTTCTAAGACAACTGTACTCTTTGTGGTTTCACTTACATTTTTTCGTCTCCTATGCAACAATATCCTGACTGTTCAGCAAAAAAACCATCATGGAAATGCAACTATGATAAATCCTCAGAGTGGGAGTCAAGATGAAAGCTGCTCTTTAAGCATCTCCAGCCATTGAAGACTTAAAAAACACATGTTCCTTTTATTTGCTGCAACATTGGCCCTTCTTTTCCCATTCGATGTTGAGACTTATGGAGCAAGTCTGAAAATCAGATGGTGCAAATCATATAGCAATACAGCTTTAAGAAGTACTTAAATGTAATGTATTTCAGCATATGTTCTTGACTCAAAGGAAATGTGCTGGATCTTTCAAAGCAGAGCTTAAAAGCTGAGGTCCTATTTGCTCCACGCAATTATAAATGTTTCTTAATGCTGCCCTGTTGGGAAAAAAAATTGCTTCCTTGTGTTTCTGGCAAAGGAACTGTATCTAAACTCACTATATCAGAAGTAGCTGCATTTTAGTAGTACTCTCTGTGAAGTGGATGGTAAAAAAAAGGGATAATATATATATAAATATATTAATTCACATTCCTCTCACTTTCATGCCATGTTTAAAGGTTCTTCCTTCCATCCTTCCCGTTGTCTTTCACATGGGTTATCTCCTGTCTGGATCTGTTTCAGGCTTTGCTGTTCCAAGTCCCCACCTACACGCAGTACTGAGGGCTCCAAAACTAGCATTGCTAGCTCTTAAGAGATTCAAGATTAAATAAAATTATTAACATATAGGAGATCCCAAAGAAAAACAGAAAAAAATCCCACCTCCATAAACGCTCCGACATGTTTAGCAGACAAATGCAAATTACAAGAAACAGTTCCTCAGTTATTAGAGAAATATAGGAGTGACTCTCTGGACCTGAGAACCTGGGTCCACATGCCAAAACAAGACTTTACTTACCAGCTCCTACAATCAGAAACTCTGACAGGAAGAACAAGAGTTGAGGATCTGTGCTGGTGGGCAACAAACAAAATGCTGAGGTTCAAGGTCTCTAAATCATCTCCGCTAAATGGGATATGTTTGGAAAGTCACTTTACATGACATGTTTATCAAGGGGAAAAAACAAATCTTCTCAGTATTTACTTTTACTCTTTCCTTTTAGGAGGATGTTTTCTAGGGTTTGGTAAAGAACAAACAGATGAGAGCCGCAAAGGGAAATAGACTGAGGGCCTTTATGTGTACATCTCATTTTCACTTGCAGCTTTGTATACACAGCTGTGACCAGAACAGGCTTTTGCTGAGTGAAGGACACGCAGTTCTGCCACAGTACAAGGAAGATCATCACTACTTGCTTTGCAGTTAATGTTTGAAATAACAAATCGGTCAATTATTTGGGGATTTCATGAACTTTTCTTCTGATTTCCTTTTCTTTTTGAACTGCTCTTTGTATCACTCTAAAGTCTTTCCCTGAATACAGTGCAGCTTTGAAAGCTTTTCAGTGCTAAACAGATTGGATACTAATTTCAATGTCTGAGTAAAAGTGTTAACTATTCTTGACCTTAAAAGGAAGCAATGAAAATACTTTCTGTTACACCTATTAGGAAACAACAAGAAAACTATACAACTACTATAAGTCTCTGATATAGTAGGAATATGTGGAGATGCAGGAGTAAAATTTGTGGCTACAATAATGCGGCTTCAGATGCTAAATAGGAATAGGGACAAAAGAGTTTTGAGCAGATAAAACTTATGCTCTGTACAACAAGCGTAATTTATTATTCATCATTCCAGCATTTTAATTTTTGTGAGTGTGGATACTGGTCAGCAACATAAAGAAGATTAGCATTTAGTGATAATAATTTATCAGCAAATGGCCATATCTAACTCAAATACATCCAAAAGCTTTAAGGAAACAAAACCATTGAATGAAGAGATAAAATTAAAGCAGGTGAAATAGCATCTAGAATTAACAAGCAAAAAGATTAAAAAAAAATTACGATTTTCTAAAAAAAAAGTGACAAAGTTCAGCTGAGTCACAGATTTATCAGATCAAACAGCACTAGCTGTGCAGAGGAAGTCTACGATCCAGTCACAAATCCTCCCCTGCTTGGGAATCTAGGAGAAGAATACAGTGGTCTAATTATTTATGTTTGAGACACTTTATAAGAGGTCAAAAGTTGATAGGTAGTGTTATAAATAAAGTTCTGTAATCCTTTTATGAACTTGGCTATCAGGGCCTGCAAGCACTAATGGGAATAGAAAACATGGCATGAATGAACATTCTAGATAACTGAATAGTTATAAAAAGACCAAATATGATACTATCCCCCAAAATCTGACACAGCAGTTACATGACACTTGTGCATTTGCAAGTTTCAGGTAGAAAAGATACCACTGTTTTCCTACGCAGAGAATGAAAAGAAACAAACAAAACCAAAGCTAAAAAGCAAAGAACCTGCACTCTCATTTCCTCAAAAGGGGCTACGATCCATTGGAGAAAGAGGACAGTTACTTGTCAGGGAAAACCCAGTGTTCTGTGAGACTCAGGCAAAATAACACAGAGAAGTGAAATATGGAAGTGGCTGGAGGAGCTCTGCATGAGCCTCAGGTGGAAGACAATAATATACCTTATAAAGAAGCCTAAACATAAGGTTTTCTTTCACCACTTTTCTCTAGGGAGACTTGGAGAACCTAGCACTGGTACCTCAGAGTGAACAGAGCACAGGAACTGAGTTTCGGTCAGACCAAGAAGGTTCTAATTCAGGCAAAGGGACTGCAAAGTCAGGAACCCAGCATTCAATGGGAAAAAAACATAATTATTCCACCCTGCAGCTGGCCTGCAACTGAAGAAGAACACCACCTATTATTACACAAGGAAAGTTCAGCAGTTTGGCCAGTCTGGTAAGTGGGACACTGCTTACTCCTCACTGTGTGCCTGGTGATGCTGGTGTGTGGCCACAACAGAGATTTTCCTATTTCTTAAGATGAATTGCAGTGCTGAACGTCCCATTTTGCCTTTTGTGCCCTGAACATTAGCTAGAGCTGGAGTAGAACCTGTAAGGCAAAGCATCATCCTCTTCTCTTCAATTACATCCCCCAGACTTTTGACTTTCAAAGCAAGAAGGCCTTGAGTCAAGAGATGCTCTTCTGTCACAGAAGGCCATCAGAGCACCTAATGTCATCAGAGAGCCAGAGATATGCTACGGCCCATTCGGTACAGAGCATCCATGGGACAGAGTCGTGCATTCAGTCAGCTGCTCAACACTAGTTAGATCCTTCAGTTACGGGTCTGGTCTCAAAATAATGTTGAATATTTTCCTCATTAACTTGGCTGGGTAGATGATCGCTGAAAGCCTAATTGTGCGTTATTGCTAACCAAACGGAGGAGAAACAAACGAACAGAATCCCCAGTGAAGAGATGTGAGAGCACTGGGAAGCAGACAGTCACCAGTGTTCTAAACAAAACCTCTCTTTATTAAACTGGCGAACGTTTTAAACTTTCAAAATATAAGGACAGATGTGTTTCTATTTCTAGGGTTTTCCTTGTCTGTGTCAGGACAGATCATCCTGTGAAATCGGAGCCCAACATCAGCTGTACAGAAGGAAGGTCTTTAAGTGATAGTACATGATATCGCATTTAACAGCATTCCTCTGCCAGTCTGCATAATGAGGAGGGGATGAAAAGCAATCGTTTTTCTTCATGTACAGCTCAGCGAGGACAGTTCCAAGCCTGCCACACAAAACTTCTTTAATAATGCAATCCAGAGCCTTTGATTTGAGGAACACGCAAAAGAATAAACAACCTATTAATCTAAATTTTCTCATTTGCCTGAAAGTACAAAGCGGCAACGAACAAACCTCTTGGCTACATTAAGTGTACTGAAATGCAAAACTGCTTCTTTTCTCACCCTACAGTTACTCAGGAAAAAGGAGGGGGGGGGGGGGGGGGGGGGGAATTAGGCAAGGGAAGCAGAAATGGTTTTAATATAAATTGCTCAGTCAAAAGGCAGGGCACAATGAATTCTGAAGAAGGAAGGCTTTTAAGTATTGCCACACGAAGGCACTTCAATACAAGTGGATACGCTCAGAAGATGAGTGGAAGAGATAGCCTTACTTAGGGAAGAGCTAAATCCTCAGGCTAACCAGCTCGCAATTGAGCTGGTGCTGTCAAGGCGAAGGAACCACTGGTAGTAGCTTGATTAATGTTTTCAGTGGTTTTGTTTGTTTTGGGGAAGCTTCAGTACAAGATACAGGTGAACACCTTGATTAATGTTAGTCTCCTGACTGTCTGCTTCGCTCTGTTATTCTAACGTACCTGCAGTCAGCAGAGGTGCTCTCATTAGCCCTCCACAAATTTTAACATCTCAAGAAGAATTATTCTAGAAGCACTGTCAGTCTGACTCAGACCAACTCTGCTGCGCCCGAGCGCTACCAGCGTGGTTGGAGGATACGTTTAGGCATTTGGCTAAACGTTTTTTTTGGCAAACATTCTCGGTTCCCCGACAGCCTTTTTTCACAGCTTGAGAAGGGCAAAGAGATACTGAAGTTGCTTGTCAAAGCAGCTTCGCTACGTCTATGGTTTGGGTGAAATACGCATAGTTTCAGTCAATTCTTCTTTGTATATACAGCAAATTATAACGTGTATCAGAAAGTTCGGAAAAAGAAAAAAGCTATTTCGTTGGCTATAACATAAGGGGGCTTTTGGAATAAGTGAAAAAAACTATTCTGACAAAATGAGAAAAGGGTAAGTCCTATACCTTAGAAGGACCTGATATCTATGGGTTAAGCATCCATAAGTACTGAGAGTTCAGGAAGAGGCTCAAAATACCTGAAACCAGGGTATTTTCAGTAAAAAATGTTATTTGAGCCAATATACTAGTCATTTTTCAGCGTTGGCTCCCACTCATCAGCACACAGTTAAAGCCAGACAAGACAAATTTAGCAAGCTGCTGATAGCTGCTATAGTTGTAAACAAGAGATCTGAAGTTACATATGAATTGTTTTCTGAGAAAGAGAAGTTTTATGGTGCTAATCATAGAATGGTTTGGGTTGGAAGGGACCTTAAAGATCATCGAGTTCCAACCCCCCTGCCATGGGCAGGGACACCTCCCACCAGACCAGGTTGCTCAAAGAGCAAGTTTGGCCTGCTAGGCCCTTTATATCACCACCAAGCAAAGCTGTAATACAAACATAGATTTTACACCGGCTCATCTACTGAAAACTTCAGCCTTGCTCTCCTCCCTACCTTTCATTCCCATCTTCTCCATTAGGCCAGCACAGCTGCCTGTACCATTGTGAACCGGGCAAGAAACCGATGAAAACTGAAAAGTAACTTCTTTTTTCCAGGTTATTTTTTGTGGGGATCAGCTCTGTGCTGTCTTCACTACACAGGCAATTGCACCCCCAAAAAGAAAGAGGAAAAAAATTAGGAGAAAAGACTACTCCTTCCCTCACTGGTGCCAATCTAAAAGTGCTTATCCAACCACAGGCTCAGTCATCTTCCTTGGGAAGAAGCCAATTCCTTGCAAGCCACCACATAGAACAGCTGGCAAAAGGACTCCCAGTAACATTCTCATCTTATTTCTCCAGTGTCTTAAAGCAATGCATTACCTTCCTTGGAATGCAACCCAAAAAATGTCCCTGTCTCCACAGCAAAAAGGACTGAGTGACAGGCAATGTTTTATAAACTATAGTACCTGTGATTAGAAAAGGCCAATGAAACCCATAATATTCACTGTTTAAAAAAAAAAAGTCAACATCAGTGAAAAAGACAGGAAATTAATCTCTTGGAGACTAAGTTTAACTATCTCCTGCATCATGCAACTCTAAATCATTAAGGAAATAGCTTATGGTTATTAAAGCTAGAGAATGAAAGGGATAAATAATTCTGAATTTATCTACTGAAGAATCTCTTACAAGAGTGAAATCTTGGAACTAAAATTAGTGAACAAGTGCCAGGTGCCTCCAATTATATCCTCAGTAGCCACCATCTGAAGAAATTTAGGGTCATCTTAATTAAGGACAAATGAATCTTTAACCAGTCACTTTAGTACTCAGCAATGGCGTGTGAGCCTCTGTTGTGTAGCATTCAGAGGCTGCATTTTAAACTTTTTTTATTAAACAAGATAGGAACATCCCTTGCTCTGGGCAAAAAAGTCATTAGATGCAGCTAGTTCCACCCTGTCTCTCTTATTCATTTGTATTTGACTTGGAAAGGTGCGTCTCCTTCAAAAGTGCCATGTCTGCCCTAAGGTTTTTCCACCAAGTCAATTTTCTTTCCTGGTAATGGGAGTACCAACCCTTTTGAAGTTTTGTTTTTTCTTTTTTTTTTTTTTTCCTTTTTTTTCTTTTTTTTTTTCTTTTCTTTAAGAGTTACTCATGATTACCAGGCAGTTGGAAGTGTAATAATTAATTTTAAAATCACCAGATTAGACTTCTCTGCAGAGAGCAAGTTATTAATAGCTGAAGAGTTCCCAGTTCTGAAAATCCACCCACACTGGGGCTGACGTGCCAACATAAGGCGTTATTTTGCCTCTGCTCTCAGTTTCTATCGCTATTTAGAAGATTTACTATGCAACTTTATGAACAGCAAACAGCATCACAACAAACCACTCTTAACTTGAGTAAACTGAAAGGCCTTTTGGATCTTCACAGTTTAAAAAATCTATTTTTCCACTCAATAGAATAAAGATGAGCAGTGACCAATCCGCTTACATACAATAACTTTAAATTTTAATAACTTTACAGCATTGCCTAAGCACTGAAATTTTCATCTTATGTTATGATTTTCCTTTTCAAACTGAAATTTTATCCGTTTCCATCTTCAGCTGTATTGAAAGCCCCACAGAGAATAAAACAAGGTTTTCTCCAAGCTGTTACCTGATTTCATACACAGCTTATAAAATGGAGAAAAATTACCTGCTACAGAATTTTTTGAGTACATGGAATAGGAAGGCAGTTAGTATTAATCAATTATTTCAGTTTCTCTCAAAAAAAACCCACAAACAAACGTATTATATTTGTAGGGCTAAGCATTGCAAACGTCAGAAAACACTAAAATTAGGAACGTGCAGAAAACTTTGTCTACCTCAAGTCTGTATAAGTTACATCATCATTTCCTCCATTATGCAAATACTATTCTTAAGCATTATAATATTCTAGCATTTTTCCTAATTTCTTCATACCATCTCTCAATCTTGCATCCTGCATACAAATTTTGTTCTCATGGTGGTGCCAAATATCTTTATTGACAGATTTGTTGCATTATCCTTGATTTGGATGGAATGTCAGATACTTTCCTTTCCAAAAGGCACACAGCCTACCCAAGGTAATAGGAGAGATTAAGGTCTCTGCCAAAACACTGACAATATTTTAACTACCTTTTTGATATATTTCAACTGGAAGATTCAAGTAAAACGCATCTAGTATTAGCATTGATATCTTTCAGAGACTCTTAAGCAGTAAAAAAACAAATAATACAATGTACAAAAGAGTCTGCTGACAGCAGTGAATAATAGTGAAAAGCCAGGAATTTTCAGAAAAACAGAAAAAGAAACAAAATGAAACAGGTTTAAAAAAAAAACAGGGGGCAAAAAAATAAAGATAATGATATGCATACCTGGAGAAGAGTGTAGTAATGATAGTCCTCTTGACATTTTGCTCCATGGGGAGAAAAATAAAGTAGCATTCAGAAGAAGCGCGTGCTGTATTTAATATAATATGTATCATCCTTCTTTTTCTGCATACTCCAAAACATTTTCCATTCCAGTGATAACTTGGGAAGATGTCACTGGTGGAGTGGCACTTAACATATTAAAAAATTAAAAGCACACGTTCGTAATTTCTGTCAGAATTTTGAAGAGGGTTGGCTGACGAGCTCTCAGCGCTGCTGAGAAGTGATTTTCAAATTCTGAAACACCTGGGAAATTTTATAGGACTAGGAAAAAACCTGAAGTCGCATTAGCACTTAAAAATTATAAGATCAGAGGCTGACTCTGACTGAAGTGGCTCCCCAACAAGAGCATGCAGTGTATCCATGAGTCCAAGGATGGGGTTGAAATAGGGTCTAAAGTAGCTGAGATGACCTAGGCATCTGTACCGTGGCCAGCTTGATAGTGCTCCCAAATAAAATATTCAAACAGGAAATAATGGACTTCATTGGTTAATTACTAATAGCTATCAATCAGGCAAAAAAAAATTTCTTGGCTAATTAAGTAATAATTTCAAATGGGAACGCAAGTCTAGACGTAAAAAAGCATCAAGTAACAGGCTTTGAGAGATACTACACTTTATACTGAACAGTCTGCGACTAAAAATTTGCATGATTCAAAATAACCACCAAACACATCAACAGGCTTACTGTTACATCTCAAAATGAGGACCAGGAATCACTACTTAGAAGGTCTATTTCTCCTGGGATCCCCAAGAATATCCCCTTAGTTTTACATTCTGAAGCAATTTTTCAATTAATGGCCTAGAAAAGAACAAGAATTAATGACAATGGCTCGATGTCTAAGTGGAAGCCAGTGAAGAGGGACCTCTCCTGTGAAGACAGGCTGAGAGAGTTGGGGTTGTTCAGCCTGGAGAAGGCTTCCAGAGAGACCTTTTGGGCCCTTTCAGTCTGTAAAGGGACCTACAGGTGAGACGAGGAGGGACTCCTGGTCAGGGAGTGGAGCGACAGAACGAGGGGCAACAGTTTTAAACTGAAAGAGGGGAGACTTAGATGAGATCTCAGGAAGAAATTCCTCATTGTGAGGGTGGTGAGAGCCTGGCCCAGGTTGTCCAGAGAAGCTGTGGCTGCCCCATCCCTGGAGGGGTTCAAGGCCAGGCTGGATGGGGCTTGGAGCAACCTGGTCTGGTGGGAGGTGTCCCTGCCCAGGGCAGGGGGTTGGAACTCAATGATCTTTAAGGTCCCTTCAAACCCAAACCATACTATAACATTTGTGAGCTATACAGAAACTGAGAAAAGGCTAAAAATTTAAAAGGAATGAGTAGTAACAAAGAAAACCCTCAGTGATACAGTTGACTTATACCTAGTTTAGAGTATCCAGAGAGCTCCACCTGGGTAAACAGTTTCTATGAAGCCAAGTGGAGAAGAGGGTGACCACAAATGCTCAGAATAATGTAATCAGGGGAATAATATAGTCCCCAGATGAGTAAACACAGCAGTGTCAAGTAGAGAGGCTGAGTTACCGGCATTTGACCAATATAAATTATCCACAATTCAGGAATGATGGCGAGAATTTAAAAGGAGTCAGCAGCATTGCAAGAACGATCATGTGCTTACAGAGAGAGGCTCAAGGTGATAATTTACTTAGCTTATCAAAAAGAAGGATAAAAATTGATTCACATATTTAAAAGAACATAATTTTCATAAACCTTTCAAAAAAATATTTGTTAAGGTGAAGATAATCACACTGTTAAAGACTGCGACAAGCTGAGAGCGTAGTAGTGTGTTCAGGATTCTGATTTTACCAGCCCCTAACGATAATTTTCAGTCCAAAATTAAGTTTGTCTTAGTAAATTCTGACCTCTGACAGAACAAAAGTTATCAAATAAAGAAACTGTCCTGACAGGGGAGGAAGGTTGTGTCTCACCTGGCCCTTCTGTTTTTACAATCAGTCTTTAGAAGCGATGGTTTTCGCAGCGAGCAGCGTGTACAAGGGCCACCCCACTGCACGGCTGCAGGACTGCTCCACGTGGGTCAGGCTTCCTGGAAGAGGGAAGGTGTTGGAGAGCAGGCTGTTCCTAGCAGCCCTCCTTCCCAGGGAAGCTGGGTCCTTCATGGGGACCGGGCTGCAGGCCAGCCTAATGGCTCTGGCAGCACCGACGGCCCCGACCGCTTCCTCCTGCTCTTTTTCCCAGGGGCCCTTCAGGCCCCTTCAGGCTCACATGACTTAATCAAACCTGAATGCCCTTCTGGAAGATATGCAAATTATTTTTCAGTCGGACAAAAGTGTTTTGGCTCCATACTGGTGTTACTAAGTGAAGTTTAATGATGTGCTACACAGGTCAGACTACACGGCCTCGCAGTACTTTCTGGCTCTCAACTCCACAAGTGTATTACTCTCCAAAGGGGGTTTTAAAATGAAGTATTAGTGTATCGTGTTACGTGATCTAGTGAGGCCGGCCCAAGTCTTGACCTGTGTATTAGGGACACATTTGTCAACGCTGGGATTTTTGCATTGATCAGGATAATTGCTAGGAGGTTTGAGCTGGGCCACGGTGGTGGAGAACCACGCTCTGCAGCCCACCTCTCGCCTGACCTCGCGCTGGCGCTTTTCGGTGGATTATGCCAGCAAAAAAAAAACCTAACTCAACCAGCAGAAGTGCTGAATAGTTTTCTGCCAGTTCAGCGTGCTGAGACACATCAGCACGAGATGGGACAAGCGCCGGAGCTGCCGTAAGAAGGATGGGAGAAGGCGGTATCTCGCTAGCCAGCAATTAGGTCAGGTTATGCTGACATGGAACTGCAGCTTTAATTAAGGCATTAGTGAAGCCTCAGATACATTCAATTCAGAGAATACAACAGCTTCAGTTTCCAATTTATCTTTGGCATATGACCAGAATAGGTCTTTTTTTCCCCGTCTAGCTCTTTGCACAAGAAACTGTATCACTAGGATATCCTTCTCTTAAATACCAAGCTGGAGCTTTTTCCACTGCAAAGTAGGATAAATCAAGCATGATTGTTTCGTAGCCACGTGAAGCACGGTGCTCTGGGTGTAAAGCTGTTTTAAAAGTGGTTGTTGAAGAAAGATGAATTATGTTGCTGGCAAAGCAATGCAAGTACAACGTCTAAGAGAACAGGTTTCAACTTGCAGCATTTGATCTTGCCCTGGGCAACCCATTCACACCACATGGAGTCTTGTATATTCCCTTTTTTTGTATTAAAGATACAACATGGGATCATAAAATGCATTATGGGCGACAGCACTTAACTGACTATTGGACAACTAACTCTACATCACACACACACATACTTTCTGGGTTCTCTTTCACCTGTTAAGATCAACTCAAAAAACCAAGGACGGTAGAGGTAACACTGAAATAAAGATAGTATCAGTTGCTCTAGTTACAAAAAGGTTTCTGGGATAAAGAGGCAAGCATTTCACGGGGTGCAGGGATCAACTCTTTTAAAACAATAATGGTATCTCTACCTTCTCCAGCCAGCTGCATGCCCTTGTATACATTGCTAGAATTAATACGCAGAACTCCACATAATTTGTTGTTTATTTACAACCACTCTTCTCACATGCTAATGAGTGACACCAGCTCTTCAGAGTGAGAATTTGCTTTTCTTGCCAACGCACCCTTGGCAGACTCTGCCCTTGAAACAGAAGATTTCAGGGAGGGATTGAAGCCAACAAGAGGGAATGCAAGGGAGGATAGTATGATATGAGAAGAATGCCTGCAATTTCGCAGGGAGAAGACCCAGCTGCCAGTTACTCAGTTGTTTCAACTCACACACAGATACTAAAGCTGTTCCATCAACAAAAGGTACACACTTAGATATTCCACTGCCAGAAAATGCCAGGGAACAGGTGCTCCCCTGTGCTCTGACCTGCTTACGTATTTATAATTGAAGATGCCTGCTTTAAGAAATAATGCAATACAGCATGACTCCTCCCTTCCCCTAAAACAAGGAAAACATCCCTACTCCAACACTTTCATCTCCATGCTAGACAAAGCCTGCAGAGGTAATGTAGTTACTGGGCTGCGTCTTCCAACTGCTGGGGTTGGGACTTTGCTTCTCAACAAGCGAAAACCTAAAATCCTTCATAATTTTGAAACTCCTCCAAAAAAAAATCAAGTCGTTTTTCTCCTTTTTGTTGTGTTCCAAGATCCTATCAACTCATAATGGTGCTTTTGGCCCTTTCCAAATCACTTGACACTACTTGAAGCAAGGGGATTGCATGCTGTAGTCTTTTCAGAATATATGTGTTCAGTGCATCCAAAGCACACAATAAAGTGCATACACAACTGAGAGAAAAAGCAATTGAACTATCCTGATGTTTTAGTGGTCCCTAGACTTCTTTTGGCATTCAAACATGGAAGTTGCATGCTAAAACTGTACAAGAAGAGGATTTCTTGTCGAAATAACTAGGCTAAAACTGCAGAACACAGTATCTCTCCTGTACACTAGCACGACTGGAAAAGAAACACTAGAAAGAAAAAAAAAGGGGGGAGAACAAATTCTGCAACAAATGTCAAAGCTGCTAAGCATTTAAGATATTAACTCTAGTGGAACCTGAGGTAGTTCAGTCAAAGCCCAAAATGAAATCACCCAATTGACGTCCAGCTCATCCCATTCATCTAGTTGAGCCTGACCCACTGCAAAATTCAACAGTGTGCATGCACCGTACATCTTCTGGGGGTCTTAGAAGAAAGAATTAGTGGGTGGGGAGCTGGTTCATATTGGTAGCTCACCCAAAATCCAGCTTGTGAAGTACTACACAAGGATTTCACCCTCCCCTCCTAATTTATTAATTTTCATTTCAGCATTATGCATTAGTCAATAACATTTACTGCCACTTATGCCCAAGCCTCCTCACTTTCTGCTACACTTGTCTTTATAATGAACGAGCTAATTATACTTTAGACATCCTTCAAAAGCTTCTTAATCTAGTCTGGTAGGCGGAGTGGTGTTGTAAACCAGAATTAGTTTTAATTTATAACTATCATAGCAAGGAGAGGTAGAGTATGTTGGTTAAAATAATTGAATGATATTTTTTAAATTATTCATTAGATTCACCTTTGTATTTTGTTGCCTGCTTTTATATTAAGGTACACAGGCATTAGGACTAGACACAGGTTAAAAATTTCATACAACTACATATTTTTGTTGTTTAAAAAATAAAAAACAAACAAGAATTGCAAACAATCATGTCTACAGTTCTAACAAGAATGAGCTGAAACACACCCAGCATTCAATACAACAAAAGTGTGCATATTTCATCAGGTAGATTTCAATTTGTACGTGGAAGGTGGAGTATCACTATTTATTTCTTTGGTAGCAAACTTGACAATTTCTTACCACCCCCTGATCCCGCCATAGTTCACTGCTCTTTCAGTTTGACAAATCAATTGTTTGAGGGATTGTGTTATAAATCCGATTACTCAAGTCATCCGAATTTAAAATATTCAAAAAAATTCAGTACAGGAGCAAAAGGTAGAAGGAGAACACCATGCTGAGTATATCCCCCAGTTAGCAAAGGGAAAGAAAATAGATACTTGTGCAGAAAAATCAGCAGCCTACGTGCTGCTCTAGTGGCATCCAATAGTGGTATTTTCTGCAAGTTGTTTTCACTTACAATTATTTCACCGTGTTGTTGCTTGTACTTATTTGATTTTGTTTCTCCTCAAAATCATCACAGAAAGCAACTAGAACGCGAGTTTTTCTTTAGGTCTCAAGGATCATAATATCTATTGTATCTGAATTTACCTTGAAACCTTTTCAAGCTCAAAGTCATCTGAACAAGGTTCCTGAAGAGCAGAAATATCCCTCCTGGATACCTCAGTAAATTAAAAACCTCAGTATTCTGAAGAAAACTCTCTTGATATTTCCTTTAAATCATCTCTTCTGCAGAGATACCAGCTATTTCACCTTGGATTTATTTATTTTTGCTTGTATTTCCTCAAAAAGCTACTACAGTCTGAAAATGTGATTTTAGAATAACTTTTGGCTATAACTTGAACAACCATGTCCCGCATAGAGTAGGTTGTAAGGAATACGTTGGATGACACAGTTAAATACTTGATGATTCAGGCTCCCCTACAATTATTTACTATTACACTCTGGTTTCAAATTGACGCTTGCTGTGTAGCTTTAGGAGTTATGTAAATTCCATTTGCTTTGTTGCCTGAAAATGCTCTTACAAGCCACATAAATAATTTTCTAAGGAGAGCTAACTTAGTAGAAAACAAATATCCAGTGTTTTGAGGCTGCTTAAAATATTAGTTTAACTTAACACTTACCTAAGTCCCTTCTCAAAACACCTTAGAGCCACTCCTTAGAAGTGATTGAATACCGAGGTCTCTGATCTGCAGAGTAGTCATAAGTGAGTAAAAAGTAAAATTCTTCTTTACCTCTACCCATGTTACATAAAAAATGCTCAAAAAAGAAAAGGCAATTAAGAAGATTGATTTGCTTGTACAATATCATTTTCATAATCTGAGTTTTTATGTTTTTAATATGTTCCACTTGTAACAGTCAGAAATAGAATATGAATAGACACAGATTAAGTATCAGTTGTACCTGACCAATGCCTAATTTTTTACTAAACATTTAGCAAATGGTCAAATACAAAGAGAGTAAGAAAAACATTTTGTAACAGTCAGAAATAGAATATGAATATACACAAATTAAGTATCAGTTGTACTTGACCAACGCCTAATTTTTCACTAAACATTTAGCAACTGGTCAAATACAAAGAGAGTAAGAAAAACATCAAGGCAAGGCAACAGATTTTAACTATCACCTGGCCAAAATCAATGGTCCACCTCACCTCTGCTGAAATTACACCTGCTTTGAAAGAATTTAAGATGGTCGTGTACATTGTGTGTTACAATCTTTTACAACCAAACCACAACAAACAGGGCCACCACTTTCCTATTTCCTCTCTGCAGGTTTGGTTAGTTTTCACACAAACAGGTATAGCTCTTGAAATCCAGTTCTAGCTATCAAAGTCTTTCCTTCCTTCCTCTAGAACTGATTTTAATATCATTCAATGAACAGTTAAAAGGCAGAAAAATTCCCATAGGAAAAAAAAACTTCTGAGTGTGAATTGGGGAATGGCTAGGGTGGAAGGGAGGACAACAAGGAAGACTGATATTAAAGGGGTTTTTTCTTCTGAGTCTGAATTGGGGAATGGGTAGGGTGGAGGGGAGGACGACAAGGAAGACTGATATTAAAGGGGTTTTTTTTAATATTAAATTTCATATGCTTATATTGTTTTACTCACTTTTTTATGTATTTAAAGAAGAGTTAAATTATTTTAAGGGAAAGAAGCTGCAAGGAATTTTACATGCATCTGTCTAAAATTAACTGCTTACCACTAACAAAAAAAGCAAGAGTTCATTAAGGCCTTGATTCCATCAAATTTGATGTATATAGACATCTAAGGAAACTCAGTTTTACCTGCCCAGCCAAAACTTGTATGTCCGAACGCCACTTAATTTAATCCAATAAGTGCAACTCCAGGTTATAAATAGAAAAATGAAGGTACATTGCGATTAAGTGATTTGCCCAAGACACAGATTAACAGGATTAGGATTCAGGAGTTGCCAATTTGAATTTCTTTGCTTGTGCCACATCTGCTCCAGCAGACTAAGCACAACACGGAGAGTGGAGAAGGGAGGAAAGTGCTTACATCTTCCACTTGGCATCAACAAAAAAATGCCAAAACCCTATTCAGTATCAGCTACTTGCCTATAGATTCACTTTATATACACTTAAAGCCTGCCTATTATCAGAAATAATATTATGATTACCCATGAACTAATCTAATTTATGTGAAATAGGCCTAAGATGTTATAAAACAAAGCTCCAGACTCCATGTGTGCATGTTATGGTGTGTAGAGGGATGTTGCAGACACATTCTTCTAACAGAAAAGGCCAAAAGAAGTAATAAACCAAGCTTTCAGTAGTCGTATTCTTTAAAAACCTGCTTCCCTTGGAAACCGTGTTTAATTGCTGCATCTGCTAAAGCTGGCAGTGTTTATTTTCTGAAAAACAGATAAGTAACATTTCACTAGATTTATCTCCCTTTAATATTAGTTCTGCAATATGTCTTAGTTAGGATTCAAAGGAAACACTTCAAGAGATTACAAATTTTATTTCAGTGACTATTGATTTGTTTCTTAACTCCTCTAGTCTAACAAGGTTTAATATGGTATTCCCTTTCCTTTGCTTAGGGGATACTTTAGATACAAAAGTTGTGGAAGATTTATAAGGGAAGAAAAGCATCATGGAATCAAACGATTTCCTAACAGGTTTATTCATGAGCATTACAGAATAGTGAGTGCTGAACTAAAATGAAATAACACGGCATCATTAGAAAGACATTTTGCTGAGGGTTTAATGTAGTCCTCTGGAAAACAGCACGTGTTTGAAATGCAGACTGGAAGGGTAATTTCTATGCTGCTTGACTTCAGGGACCAAGCTTAGGTCCTCAATCAAAAGGCTGCTCTACCTGAACTCCTAATATAATCAATCCAGAGAAAGGTTAAAAGACAGTGATTCATGGCCAGGATCCCACCTGAACTCTTCAAAACTACCCAATGGATCAGGCACACTCTGTTGACTATCAAAGGAGCCTATGAAAACTAGATTTCTAATTTCAGCATCAAACTTGTATACTCAAAGGACAAGTCATAACGGACACAAGCTGCAGCAAGGGACAAGCTCCAGCAGGTATTCTTTAGCTTTGGCTGTAGCTACACCAGTGCACATACTCAACTTTCCCACCCAGCAGCCTCTTCAGACCAAACACCAAAATTCCACTTTGCTGGGTTTGATACCCAAAGCTCAGCTTTTAGGCCTGAATTTTCAGATAAATAGCAAGGTATAACATAGCCGGACCAAGTTCTAGGTTTCTGCATTTCATTTCTTAAAAGAACTCAGAAGATGGCCCTTCGCAGAACAGAGGAGTTTAGGAAATCTTTCACTAGACATTATGTAGAACTCACCTAGCAGACTTGACCTAAGGGGAAAGAAGAGTATAATATTTTATAAGGTGGTCCCTTGAAGAACAACATGCTGGAACAAGACTCTACTAGTTAGTACTCTTAAACTATGGAAAAAGAACAAAAGACTGCAACCTCTTATATAAAAGGGAAATATTCTGAATTTACAATGAGGGAAGATGAATAAAGAAGATAGTCCAGCATATAAAGTAGTTTCTATTTTGAGCTCCTTCAAAAGGGAAAAAAATCTCTTGCCAATTTTACGTTAGAAGCCAGCAAATTCTATACACAGAGATTGGCTTTCTAAAGTGATACAGTTACCAGCTAAATACCAGATTGCTTATGAGCCAAGGTACTTTCAGAGAGGGTATACATTGCTAAGGCACACGTATGAAATTATCACCCTTCTCCCCCCACCCCCCAAGAGGGAAGGGTTGTGGTGAAAGCGGTACTGAGCATGTGGTTCTACAGCAGAGATGATGAACATGATGACATATGTTAACTAATCCGACTTCTATCTGGCTCTAAAGACGTCTAGAAAAGCAAGTATTGAAGGGGGGGGTTACAACAAACTTGAAAAGAACTAAAAATACATCCTACATCACCCCATGTAGGTCACACACAGGGATGTACTATTCTGAGTAAGGCAATGATTAGTCTCAAAAGTTTTAAAAAGAAAATAAAGATAAGTTCTTCCAAACAATTTATCTAAATGGTATTTCTATTGTATGTGTGTTTCCCTTCTTTGTCTCATGGTACAAGCAGCCTATATCTGTAAGAAAAATACAATTTTAGTATATAAAATTGAATTCATAATATCAAAAGGCCAGACATCTTAATTTTATCTCTGCCTATGTGAACTTCAGCTAGTCACTTCATTTCCCTGTCTCACTTTCTGCAACTGTAAAGTGAAAACAGTATTGGCAAGATTTTGACGAAGCTGCATTCCTTAATATCTGTAAAATACCTGGAGGTTCTCAGACAGCAGGTACAGAAAAGCACCATCATTAATCACCAGTCTGAAATTAAGACATCACATCGGAGGTTCTGTCCATCACAAAAGAAAGACACAAAACACTCAGCGCCTTAAGGATGATTACACTTATTCAGTCATTTCAAGGGTTTGGTAAAAGAAGTATCCGCGTAGACAGAAAAACTAAAATTATTTCAGGAAGAAGCTTCAGTATTAACTGTTCAGCATCCTAATTATGTTGACTAATATCTGCTTTGCATTGTAAGCTTGCACAGCGCAGGAATCCCTCTGCCATTGCTGGCAGAAATGAAGAAACACCTATTAGCAGCACAGAGTGGGGGTGAGAAGGAGGAAATAAAGGAAAAGCTTTGCCTCTGATATCAGACAGTGATGCAGAGACAGGTTCACATGAAAACCACTGAGGGCTTGACTTCATTTCAGTTATTGTATAAGTTATTCTGGGAATTATATGAGGGAGATTTGACTGGAAGGTAGATGAGAATTTAACATATGCAATAGCTTAACTCCAGCAGAAAGAGCAGGGAGAAAAGTAGTAAGAGATACCAAGACACCAGGGCTAGAAGGAAACAAATATTTGAGAAACAGATGATCTAAACAAAAAAATAAACTGAGGAGGAAAATTGTATAATGATGGAAAATAATAAAAAAAAAAAGTGGAGGTAAAAAGGAGGGGGTGAACATAGTTCAAAATGAAAGTGCAAAAGAACAAAGGGGAAGGGCTGAAATTCCATTTGGGACAATACTGCCTTTCTTGATGCCTCTCCTCCCTCTATAAAAATGAATACTGGTAACACTGTGGAACCTGACATAATTGCACTTTCCAACAGAAAAAAATAATCCATTTCTTTTCTACGTTCAGTTTCCTTTTGGTTTATTATGTGCTCTGTGTATTCTCCAGCCACCTACATACTTTTGCTGCTTCTCTTAGGCAACACCAGGTTACTTTCTCCACTACAAATAATACACAAGTTCTACTGGGAAAACTACAGCAGTTTATTAAATCAGCTGATGTAAATTTTGACTGCTCCTGGGACAAGACCTTAATGCAGGAAAACCTCAGAGAAGACAAGATTTGATAAATATCTCTGTGAGCACTAGAACTAGCAAAGCTTTTATCCTACATATTTGTGGGTTTTGGCTAACTGACATCCAAGTCTAGGAAGGCGTGAACTTCTATGGAAGTTTTTCCTCTGCCTGAAGCATTTCTAAGGTCTTTGTCTTTACATCTGAAAAACCATTTCACGAAGCTTTCAGGAATTTATCTGCCTGGCACAAAGCAGGACCACAGCCCCGGATTTCAGGAGAGCAGAAATCAGTCTCTTCAGAGATATTCCAAGGGATATGGCTCTAGAGAGAAAAAGGGGTCTAGAAGAGGTCATTGATACTCAAGTATTGCCACCTTCAAGCTCAAGAAAGGTCCATCGTGCCAATGGAGGTGATGAAATTCATACTTAGTAAGAGCATGGAAGGCAAATCACTCTCAGATTAGCTTATGAAGGAAGGTAACAGACTACACATTATCAGAATCACGTCCCTGCAACAAATTCAAAATGGATCAAGCTTAACTTATACATATTACTGAGTACATTTCATGACTCATTTGCAGATTACAGGTTTTCCATAGTACTACCTTACCCCCATTTCACAAAGTAGTAGTAGCAGAATATCAAAGTACTAGTCATGCATGCAGATCACTCCTACTGATATTCATCTAGGATTCTTGAAAGGCGCATAACAAAGCATAAAGCAACAATCCTTTTAATCATATACAACACCTTTATTCATGACCATACTGATTTAAACCAGACTTACAGGCACTTACTGAGGTGAGGCGACTTTCAAGTGATCTAAGAACTTCTACACCTAAGCACAGCTGTACTGTTTAGCTAAACAAATTTAACATCACACCTTTAGTCAAACATGGACCTACTGAATTGCACCAAGGCCTCAAAACAAAGAAGAGAGTAGGGACCTCCTGAGAGATCATGAGTGTGTAGGCACCAATTATCTTGCCTAAGGAGAAAAGGTTTGCTGGAGGAGTTCTGTAACATAGTTACAGAAATAGAAATTCAGCTCATGTTAGTCCTTTTAAATATAGGAAAAAATCAGTTCCTTGAAAGAAGTAAATGGCACTCCCAAGCTTATTTTACCAGAATAACTGAATTTAAAGTTTTTCTGAGTATAACTGATGGAGTGGAAGAACAGGGTGTGAGAGATTGCGGTTGTCTGTATTCACAATCAACAAACAAAAAAAGCCAAAAATTTCCAGATATAGGTTAGGCCTGCTTGACCCAATAGGAGACATTGTAGAGTCAGGAACACGTCACACAAATCAATCAGGTTAACTCAGGAAAGCTAGGAAGTGAATTTGCAGTAATGGACACTATGAAGACCACCATATGAAACTATGAGACCACCAGAGAGAAAAGCTGTAAGCAGCAGTTGGGATGATAAAGACACAAAGATGACTGTTCAGGGATTTTCTGTACAGCTGGATAACAGTACTTAAAAAAAGATAGATATTAAAAAAGGAAGCTGTTTCTTCACTTACCATGACATCTCCTAGCACCTAGGCTGCTTTGAGGAATTAATTGCATGTGTGTAGAGGAGGGTCCTTACTCTTCTGTTCACACTGAGCAGGAACACACATTCTCTCTTCGTAGTTCTATTCCTCAGTTTGCACCTACTCTGCTCACAGTAGCTCAGTCCAGGGATGACAGAGTTTATTCTGCAGCAATGAGCTACGTGGACCCACCGTAACAACACTCCCCGTATGTCAACTGACCTGCTGAGACAGATCCACTTGTCTCAGGCTGCTGTCAAAGAAACACAGCTCTGCAACTTCCAGGTCCCAAGATAATATCTTGAGATAGTGCTGAACTGTACCATATGGAAATACCAACCCTGAGCTTAGACCATCTCTGTAAACATTGCTTTACACAGCACAGGCTGTACATGCAAAGCCAACTGCATGAGAGAAGTATGTTTTATGGTTCACTGAGAAGGAACAAAGATAATTCTTCCCTCAGTTCAGACACTTTCACATCTCAGGGCAGGTTAAGAGCCAACAGTGGGTTAAAGCAGATGTGGGCTTCACAGAGGCTCTTACTTTCTTTGCATAAAGTCACAGTATAAGGAATCAAGAGAAAACAAGATTTTTATCTCTTTTGCCTACCTCCGTCTCTCTCTTTCAGCACATCTGCTGCTGAAGAGTAGACCAGAAACATCATAAAACATATTAGTTAATGAAGCTAATGCTTCACAGACCTTCTACAGAATGACCACTTATGCACATGGAGCGTGCAGATCATCTCAGAAGACTTGTCACAGGTGAGAGAAGAGATAGACCAAGTTCACCAAATGTAAGAGACACGGAGCATTCAGAATCCCACCGTACATCACACAACTTGGAACTCATTTTATTCCAGGGAACTTCCCCACAATTTGCAATACTGACTCTTCAGCTCATGTTGGAACTTAAAAAATGTCTTAATTGAAAAAATCCATTTCAGTTGGTTTGAATAAGAATGCTGTCATAGGGATAGGAAACTTGCCAAAAGACTGCAAAGCAAATGGTAATAATAATTACCAGTTGAATTTTGGATAATTGCTTCGCAGAATGCAACAATGATCACTCTACATAAGCTCATTTAATTGTTTCACTCAACTGGGACAAAAAGTAAAGAACATCCTAATTTAATTTGCCAATGACAGAGAACTGTCAAGAGACACAAAATAGCCAGAAAACATCAGCAAATAAACAGAAAAGCTTATTTGCTTTCCAAAAAAGTGCATTTAGAGAGATATACATCTAGAATATGAAACTGAAAAAACATCTGGAAATCAAGATGAGCTGGTGCATGTTCAGAGATACAGTTGAAACGAAAATGTAATATTGGGGAGGACAAAAAACCCCAAAACTGGATTAGATAAGGAGGACTTCCAGTGTACTACGTTAAATTTCACAAACTGCATTGACAAAATGGTATGAAGTTAATACAGGGACGGGAAAGTAAAGACCCCATCACTGACCCATGTGCTCCTACTTTACAAATGATTACTGCGATGCATTTTAGATCCAAACCATGCAACTTAACCATGCTTGTAGATACACTTCATCAACTCTAAAACGTAATCCCCTACTTATCTCTCCTCAGCTTCAGAAATCCTTTGTCCTGCTATTCTAGAGTCATCAGTAGTTCCAGGCAGAGCTACATTGATAGATCATAAATAACAATAGCTGTAATTGTAGGGCAAAGAAACCGCAAAGTGAATAAAGGCTGGAGATCAATCATTTCAGCCAAAGCTATTTCACTGCAGAATGAGCTCCCAGAGAACACTGTATTAAAATCCACAGCTTAATTATCTTTAGGACATACTATAAGACCTTACTCATTCATAAAATCTTCCCTACAATAACATGGTATAAAGATCTGATCTGGTTTTAATAACAAAAGGGAAAAGGCAGAAGATTCTGACATTTGCTGTGATCATCACTGTGTTGTTCTTGCATCTCACTAAACAGAGATTGGATAAGCTACAACTGGAGATAGCGTAACAGCTTATAAGGGAGGGAGGAAAAAAAGAGGGAGGAATTTAATATAAAGAGTTACATGTGGAAGCATTAGAATGACACTAGCAAAGGAAAGGGTTTTGGAACCTCTAGAAAGCAATCTTGTCAGCAAAACAGCATCTTTCAAAAAAAAGAGCTGGGAGAACAGTGGTCCTTCTAGCTCTTTTCAATCTCCAGGTTACGTGAATCATATGGATAGGGGATTTCCTTAATTTTTGTAGAGAACCTATCCTTCCTGGTGAACTGGAGAAGAACTAACCAGAGAGACACATCACTCTTCTCACTCCGTGACAGAGACTGTGTGCTCAGTTGTGGTAAGCCTTCCTTCCACAAGCTCCAAAGGTAGCGAGGCTTCCCATTTCCTAATCCAAGTGTGCAGAAGCAAAGAGGCAGCAGCTACACTGCATGACAAATGTGGAAGGAAGAAGATAAGTTTATAGAAAGGTAAGGTACTTCTTGTCCAAAGGGGAGGTTAGAGTCTGCAAAAAGAATCCTCAACCAATATAGTCCAACACACTTTCTGCAGCAGTTTTATGCTTCACTGGTGTGTGCATCTAAATAAAGTAACAATCACCCCCGAGTGGAAGGAAAAGATCCTGTTATCTGGTGTTGAACCATTCCCCGGCTACATCTAAGGTATTAAACTATTTCTGCTGGAAGCAATTTTAAATTGAGGGGAGAACAAAAAAAAAAAAAAAGAAAAAGAAAGAAACAAGAGAAAAGAGAAAAAAGAAAAGAGAAAAGCTGTTGAAAAGCACCAAAGAAAGCTGGGGCTCTAGAAAAAAAAGAAAGTGTCAATGGTCCTGACTGAGCTTTCTGTTCACTTCTCAATACATCAGGCCTGGAACAAGTTTCTCAGTGCAAAATTTCTCTAATTGGCTGGAAAGCATTTAAGGAAAAATCTTTTTAATTAAAAACAGAGAACCAACAAGACATGAAAGCCATGGGGGTTGGGAGAGGCATATGTTGACCTTATGAAGCTTCACAGCAGAACTCTGCAGGGGCTGTTTAAACTGAGAAAGCACAGTTTTAATTAAAGAGGCCTGAGGAACAGACAACTCAAAAGAGCAGGTCAGCGAGATTCCAAGAGGTCAATTCAAGCATAAGCAGAGGGAAAACAAGACTTCTGGTCATTTTGCCTTCCTCTAGGAGAAATCTGTTGCTAACTGAGTGTTATGCCCTGTGCTGCTCGACACACAAGCAAGTTGTCCTCTAACCACCTCTAGGGATGTTGTGCAGCACTGATAAGTGTTTGAGGGAGGGAAGAAGTGAAGTCTACCCCAGTTTCTTGACACTGGATCACGTTCTAAAATAAACCTGATTTATTTTTTTTCCCCCACCAATGCGTGAAATCCCAGATATGCCTATGTGTACTTGAAAAATAGAACTCTGCCTCTTGCTAAACTTCTAAAAACAGGAGGAAATCCTGTAAAAGAAACCAGATCCAGCATATCACCAAACAGAAATCCCCTCTTAAAACAAAAAACCAAAACAACAACAAAAAAAAAAACCCAAAACTTTTTCTTTACTTTTTGAAGTGTGTTATGTTACTATCACATTTAGTCATTTTTCCTTGCTATTTCGAGACAAAAGGAAAAATAAATTGTCTCCAAACAAAAGGAGTTATGAAGGGTAATGTAACTAGAACTCACCAAGTAGCAGGGCTAAGATACAAAAATGTAACATAAAAACTGCTGCATTTTTCCATGAAGAACTACTTTCCAGTAATTCAAAAGGATAAGGAATTAAGTAGGAAGTTAATATCTACAGTAATTTCCCAAGAGAAACAGCAATGTTAGTGCACTTCAGTTAGTGTATACATGGTCCTGCACATACATGGATTGTTACATTTGATATTGCTTCTGTTCAGATAGATTTCTCTCTTATTTGCCCTTCTACCTGCATCTGCTTGGGTGAACAAGATGCATATTCCAGGTCAAGGCCAGGTTATTTCAAGACCAACAGACAAAGCAGTACATTTCCCTGCATCAAGGAGGAGCAACCAGCAGCTGGATTAAGCAATCGGTTCACTTATTTGTGAGATGTTACCTATTTTTCTAAAATCCCACTATAAAACACTCAGAAGTGGAAAGGTGGTTTGTTTGGGTTTTGGTTTTTTTGAGTTTGTATAAGCTTGCAAATGGCCTCTTACATCTTCATTTTATTCTCCCTTGCTTCCTCCAGCCAGGGTGCAAGCTTTGATTGATGCAAGTTCTCATTTATTGCGTTGACCTAGATCCTCACCGAGCTGGCTTTTATGCTGTTTATCAAGGCTTACCTCCACAGATGGACCAAGCTAAAATAAAGCCACCACTCACTCCTAAAACAGGAATTCAAATCTGGAATGAAACTTAAAGTAAACGAGAAGGGAAAATGCAAGTAAACACTTTTATGGCAAAGGAATAAATAAAAACAAGAACATCCTAGGAGACGTGGATGTTAGAAAATGTAATACTTCTGACAAAGGAAGATAAAGATGCCTTCGTAGCTCTTCACAGACATAAATTAATGACAATACTGAAGCACAGAGCAAACCTTGCCCAGAAACAAACCCAGAAGAGAAAAGTGGGACAGAGCAGAATCTTGCTATAGAAGGCAAAGGGCGCATTTTCACCCTTTTTGCACACAGAAATTCCATTGAAATAAAATGTATATCTGATGAATACCTCTCCATATAGCTGACATAGGGCACCAAATGAAGGAAGATACTAGTTCAGGTCTCAAAAGCAACATACCAACATTATTCAGATCTATACTGCTTCTAATTTCAGAACCAGCAGGTTGGTTGTCCCACGTTCTGTTGCGCAGTGTAGGATAACCATAAACAGAATTTCTTACCAGGACTATATAACTTACCTACCTTCTTGTGTTGGGTTGACCCAGGCTGGACCCCAGGTACCCACACCAACCTGCTCTATCATTCCCCCTCAACTGGACAGAGGGAAAGAAAATATAATGAAAGGCACATGGGTTGAGATGAGGACAGGGAGATCACTCAGCAATTACCATCATGGGCAAAACAGACTCGACTCGGGGAAATTAATTTAATTTATTGTTAATCAAATCAGAGTATGACAATAAGGAAAAAAGATCGAATCTTAAAGCACCTTCCCCCTAACCCTTCTTCTTCCCAGGCTCAACCTCACTCCTGATTTTTCTACCTCCCCTCCTCGAGTGGCACATGGGGATAGGGAATGGGGATTGAGGTCTGTTCATCACACGTCGTCTCTGTCTCTCCCTCCTCACTCTCTTCCCCTGCTCCAGCGTGGAGTCTCTCCCACAGGAGAAAGTCCTCCACCAACTACTCCAATATGAGTCTTTCCCACAAGTTGCAGTTCTTCACAACCCATTCCAGTGTGGGTTCTTCCCACAGGGTGCAGTCACACAGAATCACAGAATCTTCTAGGTTGGAAGGGACCTTAAAGATCATCTTGTCCAACCGTCAACCTGACTGACAAAAATAGAACAACAAACAAAGAGCATCATCACTAAACCATACCTCCCAGCACTACATCAACCCGTCTTTTGAACACCTCCAGGGATGGTGCCTCAACCACCTCCCTGGGCAGCCCATTCCAATGTCTGAAGTCCTTCAGGAACAGTGCTTCAGCGTGAGTCCCCCACGGGGTCACAAGTCCTGCCAGTTGAGGTCTGTTCATCACACGTCATCTCTGTCTCTCCCTCCTCACTCTCTTCCCCTGCTCCAGCGTGGAGTCTCTCCCACAGGAGAAAGTCCTCCACCAACTACTCCAATATGAGTCTTTCCCACAAGTTGCAGTTCTTCACAACCCATTCCAGTGTGGGTTCTTCCCACAGGGTGCAATCCTCCAGTAACAGACTGCTCCAGCCTGAGTCCCCCACAGGGTCACAAGTCCTGCCAGCAAACCTGCTCCAGCATGGGCTCCTCTCTCCATAGGGCCACAGGTCCTTCTAGGAGCCTGCTCCAGCACAGGCTCTCCACAGGGTCACAGCCTCCTTTCAGCATCCACCTGCTCTGGTGTGGGGTCCTCCACAGGCTACAGGTGGATATCTGCTCCACCATGGTCCTCCATGGGTTGCCAGGAGACAGCTTGCTTCACCATGGTCTTCACCACAGGCTGCAGGGGAATCTCTGCCCTGGTGCCTGGAGCACCTCTTCTCCCTCCTCTTCACTGACCGTGGTGTCTGCAGAGTTGTTGCTCTCACATATTCTCACTCTTCTCTTCCAGTTGCTGCTGTACAGCAGTTTTTTCCCCCTTATAAATATGTTGGAGGCAGCTTACTTCACCATGGTCTTCACCACAGGCTGCAGGGGAATCTCTGCCCTGGTGCCTGGAGCACCTCTTCTCCCTCCTCTTCACTGAGCATGGTGTCTGCAGAGTTGTTGCTCTCACATATTCTCACTCTTCTCTTCCAGTTGCTGCTGTACAGCAGTTTTTTCCCCCTGCTCCAGCGTGGAGTCTCTCCCACAGGAGAAAGTCCTCCACCAACTACTCCAATATGAGTCTTTCCCACAAGTTGCAGTTCTTCACAACCCATTCCAGTGTGGGTTCTTCCCACAGGGTGCAATCCTCCAGTAACAGACTGCTCCAGCCTGAGTCCCCCACAGGGTCACAAGTCCTGCCAGCAAACCTGCTCCAGCATGGGCTCCTCTCTCCATAGGGCCACAGGTCCTTCTAGGAGCCTGCTCCAGCACAGGCTCTCCACAGGGTCACAGCCTCCTTTCAGCATCCACCTGCTCTGGTGTGGGGTCCTCCACAGGCTACAGGTGGATATCTGCTCCACCATGGTCCTCCATGGGTTGCCAGGAGACAGCTTGCTTCACCATGGTCTTCACCACAGGCTGCAGGGGAATCTCTGCCCTGGTGCCTGGAGCACCTCTTCTCCCTCCTCTTCACTGGCCGTGGTGTCTGCAGAGTTGTTGCTCTCACATATTCTCACTCTTCTCTTCCAGTTGCTGCTGTACAGCAGTTTTTTCCCCCTTATAAATATGTTATCACAGAGGTGTTACCACCATCGCTGATTAGCTCGGCCTTGGCCAGCAGCAGGTCCATATTGGAGCCAGCTGGCATTCGTTCTATCAGACCCAGGGGAAGCTTCTAGAAGGTTCTCACAGAAGCCACCCCTGTAATCCCCCTGCTACCAAAACCTTGCCACACAAACCCAATACACTCCTGCACATAATATGATGTTTAAATTGTCAAAATTGTACCACCATAAAATGAGATGCTGTAGCAACAAACGATCTGTAGAATCATGATTCCACGCAAACTTGTATAATTGTTTTTGAAACGTACATATGGGTTTGTTTACTAGTGCAGTGATCATAAAGAAACGATTAAAATTAAATTCTGGATTAAGCTAATTAGAAGATGTACCACCAGCCACGCTTCTAAAGAAAGCTCTAAGTTGCAAGTCTTACTTGCTTTGGGCAACACTTAGTCTGACTTTCTCTATTGTTAAAGAGGCTCATTCTGTATTTCAGACCACCAATGATCTGGTTGCTGCTATTTGTTGTATAACATGATTACTTCCCCCATTCATCTAAAAACAATGTATTTCAAGGAAAGAAATCCAGGTCTAGACTATGCCTGAGTGTGGTAATGACCATATTTCACCCACTACATTGCACAGGTTCAGCTGCTTCCTAGTAAATGACCATGTATGTTCTGAGTTCCCCTATGCACAAATATAGCAGACAAAATCCCCCAGCAAATAAAACTGAAATAAATAAAATCAAGATTCTAATCTGTAGTTGCTGCTAGAGAATCAGAGAAATTGGATTCAGTGGTTAAAAATTTTTACAGCAAGCTCTCTAAAGTGACCACCAATGATCTGGTTGCTGCTATTTGTTGTATAACATGATTACTTCCCCCATTCATCTAAAAACAATGTATTTCAAGGAAAGAAATCCAGGTCTAGACTATGCCTGAGTGTGGTAATGACCATATTTCACCCACTACATTGCACAGGTTCAGCTGCTTCCTAGTAAATGACCATGTATGTTCTGAGTTCCCCTATGCACAAATATAGCAGACAAAATCCCACAGCAAATAAAACTGAAATAAATAAAATCAAGATTCTAATCTGTAGTTGCTGCTAGAGAATCAGAGAAATTGGATTCAGTGGTTAAAAATTTTTACAGCAAGCTCTCTAAAGTGATACATTTTTGCCTCTAGTTAATGTAAAAATAAAATGTATATAAATGTATAAATGTACAGATAAACATGCCATATTTGCTCAGACTGAAAAGTGCAGCCCTGGATTTTAAAGTCAGGAAAATGTATGTTGAACTCTTAAGGCCACCTAAGCTTTTGTTCCTATGCCTCCTTTTTCCCTTCAAAGTACCTCAGTGATCGCATTTTCACCCACAACCTTTTCCTTATTCACATAAAACTGCTAAAAGTAAAAAAGAAGAGAGATATTATGAACCTAAAACTTTTTGGTTCTTTCCAACAAATCCAGGTGCCCATCAGCTGTCTGAGTCAGATGCTAGACAGATGAAGGTTGAAGAAAAATAGCATTGAAAGCGGAGCAGTGGGTACTTCCCATCAGACAGCTTCTTCTCAACTTGTCAACAAGGTTCACCACTGACAGCTGCAGTTCTGGTGGATGACTTCTTCATTATTGTCTCTAGTTCTCCTACAGAAATAGATTCTAGGAGTCTACACTTTATCTGATTTGAGGTCAGGTCATAGTCAGAAGAGATATGCCCTCACTGCATACTGGTTAGATTAGTACCATACAATTTACCTGAAATCTTAAAAATATTATCCCTGACCTAATATAAAGGATTTAGAACTTAACAAAGTACCTATGACTGGGAAGAAAGTGTTTCAAAGAGCATAAATCAGTCATGTCAGTAGCTAATTACCCAAGAATTTAAAATGGCATACGTCAAAAAAGTCAAGTTGTTATTCATAATCTTGCAAACTCTGTTCATTACAAAGCTTAGCAAGAAGGTGAGGTTTTATCTATGTTTAAGAGAACAGTTCTAGTCTTCCCTACAATAAGAGGCGAGGCTGAAGAGCCTGAAAAAAGTGAGGCTTACAGTAAAAAAAACCAAACAAAAACAACAAACCATCAAAATTCATATTTGTACAGCAACATTCAGTGTATTTCATTAAAACACTAAATTAAAAACTAAAAACATAATTTTAGTTGCATGTAGTTACATGAGTTTATTTTGAACTCTCACCAATTCTGTAATACCTAATTCTGTAACACCAAGTGCAGCACAAGAATAGCTAGGACAGCGATGAATAGTTATTTTGGCATTGGAACTTCTTCCCTGTGGGTAGGGTGGGGGAAGAGGTCACACAGTTGTCAGTGGTTCCCCTTCCACAGCCACCAGGATCCTGCGACATCATTTAGGAGATGTGCCAGGACTACCTTGCTCAGGTGGTAGCGTTCACCACCCTACAGCCCAGCATGGCTCCTACTCTACCTCCTGACTCCTCCTTAGTCAAAGTCCTTCTTACCCCAACTGCCTAATAATCTCAGCACCTACTTCCCTCGTGCTCCATACCCTACATTTTAACCATCTCTGGGCCTGCTAACCTCCTCCCATCCACCTACCACCAGCACATTTATGTTTTTTTCCTATCCATCCCCATGCACAGGCCCACAAATGTCCTTCCTCGCATCTATTGTTGCTAGAGATGCTCTTTGGTAATAGAGGTAGCACTGGCAACAAGGTGCTCCTACGCTACTTTATGCTGAGAGCACTTTTTAACCACCCCACAGGCAACTGGGATGGTGTCTCCCTATTAACAACGTTAGAGCACAGTGTGAAGTGTCAGTATTTGCACTGTGTTATCACCCTAGCTAATGATTTTAACGTCAAGGTAAGAGGAGAGCAGCAGATGCTGGACTACTTGCCTCCATTTTTCCCCACCGTTCGGAAACACCTCCAGAAGGTCCGAAGAAAAGAGGCCCTGTTGTGAGGGGTGGCTTGAACAAAGCTGAACTCACGGAACAAGATGTGTGTTCCTTGACGCACGCTGTTAAAGCTGTGGAGATAAAGTCAAAACAAGAGAACGTTAGAAAGCTGAACCAATATGAATATTCTGGGGCCAGCTGGAACAGTAGCAAGAAAACCACTGGCAGTTACATTTTGTGAAACCGAATCTCCAAAGCTCATACCCATCTGTTCTCTAGAGAGAAGACTATTTGCAAAAACCACACATTGGAACTTAATTATAGGAATTAGAGGTTTGTGAAAGAAAAATTCATTCTAAAGAATCCCAGCAAGGGGTGTCCAAGAGCCACTTATTTGAAACCAATCCATTGGAAAATGACTGGCTAAGAGTAACTATTGTTTATCTGACCAGAAGATGCCCTTTCTTTTAGTACCATCTGAACTTCACTGCTATTCTCATCACAGTTTTCCGCGAAGCCACAAAACAAAGAAAAGAAAAAAACCCTCTTTAACAGAAGCCTCAAGATTTCATTTCTAGGTTACTGAAATGTGACTCTGTTGGATGTATAAAATCCACTCCAGTTGTCCCGAGAAGCCGATTGACACTTCACCAAACAACACTTTGCACTAGTGTATTTTGAAAAGAGCAGCCGGTCATTATGCTAGATAATCAATTTGATATTCACTCTCTTGAATTTTAGTACAAATTTCTCATATTTGAGTTGTAAGCACTTTAGGCTAACATTAAAGTAAACATTTATCTTAAAAAGATTTCTCTGAAGTGCCAGCAGCTCTCCTTTGGGCATGGTAAAGCTCAACATACAAGAACAATAGAAATGCAAATAAAAACATTATATACCAAAAGGTATAATGACAGGGTTGCCTCAAAGCTAGAATTTGTGCATTTTACTCTGCATCGTGCAAGTGGGACAAAGCTTTCAAACACTCCAGAGAGATCATTAAAAACATTCACTTGGGACAGCAGCTTAACTCCCCTGCATAGGGGAGAATTAATGAAAAGATATAAGTTTACTTTCATCCCAGCAGAACCTCTCCATAGGTAGCATCTCCACAACAGACAAAATCCAGTGGTCAGCGTGAACCCTCTGAAGTTTGCAATTTTAAATAATCTCTTTAAATATAAACAGTTTAAGTCTCTTTATCCTTCATAGTATAGAAAAGAGCCTCACATTTGAAAGAGAATTATACCCGAGTTGAGCAAAATTAAAAAGTCACATAACAACTAGGGGGAGTATGGGGGTGTAGAGAGAAGCCAATTCGATTTTTCAGAAAAGATCACAATTTCTGTTTTTTAATGTCCTGGTTCTCAAAGACACGGGAGTAAACGGAATTTTTTGTCATGTGTTAAAAGCTAGGTACAGAACACTGTTTCCAGCCCTCCTATCCACAAGGAAAGGCAACTCAAATGAAAGAAGTACAATTCATTTATGATTAAGAAACACTCATGACTCTTGAATCCTGGAATTAGGAATATTCTTTCTGTAACTGTCATGGACAAATATATTGTTTTACATTTATGAAACTTTATTCATGCACCAGCTCTGTACAAACCAGAGGAAAGCACAGCCATTCTCCCAAGAGATTAAAGTAAATAAATAAAGCATGTGCCTGATCAAAATATGCTAAAATGACAGGAAAGGGCTCCCATGACTATCATTCTAAATAAAGAGTATTCATTATAAAGTGCTGTAGCTCACTGCCTTAGAGTGAATGAGCTCAGAGTAAGGGAAAGTAACTTGCATAAAGTCCCACCAGATGTCTGTGACAAAGCTGGAGATGGGATTTCACATCTTCTCATCCCATCCAAAAGTCTTTAAGACTTTTCTCATTTCCTCTTTGCATTGTTTTGCTGATAATTTGACAGGCTGATGAAGAAAAGAGGGATACGAACGAAAGAGAAGAAACTCAGCGTAATAGGAGAAGGCAGCTTTCAGAAAGATAATACACATAAGGGAGGTGTTTAGGAAGAGAAAGAAGAGGAAGGCACAGTGACACGAGCAAATGCACCACATTATGTTGCTCAGAACAAGTACAGCACATGCAACATCTGGAAGTGGATCCTGGCACACCTGTAATGGGAAGGACCAGACACAAAGTTAACATATTATTAATTCACAGCAAATACCCCTACTATATTACTCCTTAGTTCTAGTTAAGTGAAAATTCAAGTCACTTGCATTTACAGCATGGGATGGCTCTAAATCCAGCAGGCAGAAGGCTATGATATCATTTGTTGTTGCTTATTCAGTTAAAAGAGTGGGTGGATATGCTGGAACATCAGCACACCTGGATGTGCTGACAGCCAAGTGCCGCCAGCTAGCTGAGTAAAAGAGGCACAATATTTCTTTCATTCCTCATTTCTTGCAATAAGTTTTTGTTTAACTATACAATAGAAGGATTTTCCCCAAAAGCTCAAGTCCGTGAACACGGAAGTCAGAATTTTATTCCAGTTAAGATGCTGCATTTCAGAGACACTACTTGATAAATACCTTTTTATAAGTTGTAAAAGTTCAGCCCATGATGGAGCCATCCAGCAAGAAGCCCAATGACAAATCAACACATCTATTCTCAGCCAGGGTCAATACCACTAAAAGAGATAGGAACACTATACATTTTGAACAAACTATGCATTTTGAAATCCCTTTATCATGGGTAAGTGGACAGCACAAAGATAACCTGGCCACTTTTTCCTTAACAATTGTCCAGAGGTGAAGTTACTGTTAATGTGGTGAGTAGTAACGGCTTACAGGTAAACCCTTCTGGAAAAAAAAGAAACAGTGACAACCCAAAGCTGTTGCAGGGATTCCAACAGCAGGTAAGAAGTATCACCAGTGCCTTACTTACTGATTTTTATATACATGCGAACAGATGTCTTTTCCAGTTTGTTTTGAACGCAAAAACAAAACAAGCTGCAAATTCTAAGAGCTTAAGTAAGCAAGACATCAAGAGCAAGGCAACAAACTTAGCTCAAGCATCCTCAGCAAGTTTAACAGCTGCTGAGATTCTGCCCTTCGGATTGCTCGGTCTTCCCTCTATCGGTCCTCCTCTCACTGAACATCTCATGCCCTTAGCAAAGTTTGGTGGCCAGAGCTTATCAGCACATTTGCAGGAGAAAGACTTAGAAACAAGCTAGGGTATCTCAAGAAGGTACTAGTCTGTCCTCAATCATTTAGAAATAGGTTTGTGAATGAGAAGCAGGGAAAATAGTTTTTCACTTCTCTGGTTAACTTCTTCTTTCCTCCTTTTAGGCGTTTAGTGCAGCCATCTGCAAGAGTTCCCTTCAAGAAAAAAAGCTTTACACAACTCTGCAAGTCTCCAAGCCTCCAATTGTAGACCTAATGGTTGCCCTGGCTCTCTACGTTACCAGTAAATAGAGTAGGCAAATTAGAATACTAACAAAAGCTACTAATGATGTGGGTTTATTTATCTTGCTGAAACTGAGACCAGAAATTGAACTGAATGTTCATTAGTTCACACCAGTTCACTGCAAACACTCACATTTCACACAAGAACTGTTGCACAACTGGCTACGCCGTTAACAAAATGGCTTTTTCCTGTTCACTTGTGAGAATATTCTGGAGAAAAAATAAAGTAAGGTGTTCACTCCACGGGAAGATCTAAAGAAACTTTCACAGTAGGGCCCCTTCACTTGTGAGAATATTTTGGAGAAAGACGAGAGAAAAATAAAGTAAGGTGCTCACTCCATGGGAAGATCTAAAGAAACTTTCACAGTAGGGACTTCAAAATGCGTACTTTTTTATTCCTTTCTGTTACAGGCCCCAGAGCAGCCAAACCACAGAGCAGTTTCTTCCAACGCCACTGCTGAGGAGGTTGCGTCTTGCAGCACACCCAGCCTACGCTTGTGGGATGGCACGTGCATGGGAGAGGAAGGAAAAAAAAAGAAGTTTTGGGAGGATACTGAGATAAAACATCCCCAGCCCTCAGAAATGGCTGCGCTGGGAACTCTAGCACTCAGGTGCTGCTGCTCTGAACAGAGCTGCTTTCAGTAAGGCTTTGTCTTTTGTGTAATTACATTTCGGCAGCTTGCCAGAGTTCAGAAACTTTCAAGCACTCTTTTCAAACCTTTGGACTTCCAAATAGATTGTAAAAGCCCCGGGATGCTATGGTAACATCCCAATTGAAACCCACTACAGTAGTTAGCCTCTGCCTGCTGAACTCGGGCAAAGCCAAATATGCACAAAGCAGAAAGAGCCCCAAGTCCCCAAGAAGAAGAGAAGAGCTTGCCAGGCCCCTGCTGTCCCCCTAGCAGGTGCCACCTTTGGTTACCATGCAAAGAGCTGAACGAGTTCACAGGACTCCTCCTCTACGAAATGGAAAGCAAGGAACAAGAACTGTTATTCCTTAAATTCCTTTCCGTTACAGGCCCCAGAGCAGCCAAACCACAGAGCAGCCTTTTCCAATGCCACTGCTGAGAAGGTTGTGTCTTGCAGCACACCCAGCCTACGCTTGTGGGATGGCACGTGCATGGGAGAGGAAGGAAAAAAAAAGAAGTTTTGGGAGGATACTGAGATAAAACATCCCCAGCCCTCAGAAATGGCTGCGCTGGGAACTCTAGCACTCAGGTGCTGCTGCTCTGAACAGAGCTGCTTTCAGTAAGGCTTTGTCTTTTGTGTAATTACATTTCGGCAGCTTGCCAGAGTTCAGAAACTTTCAAGCACTCTTTTCAAACCTTTGGACTTCCAAATAGATTGTAAAAGCCCCGGGATGCTATGGTAACATCCCAATTGAAACCCACTACAGTAGTTAGCCTCTGCCTGCTGAACTCGGGCAAAGCCAAATATGCACAAAGCAGAAAGAGCCCCAAGTCCCCAAGAAGAAGAGAAGAGCTTGCCAGGCCCCTGCTGTCCCCCTAGCAGGTGCCACCTTTGGTTACCATGCAAAGAGCTGAACGAGTTCACAGGACTCCTCCTCTACGAAATGGAAAGCAAGGAACAAGAACTGTTATTCCTTAACTTACAGCATTACTGCTTGCATTTTCCATTGGGAGCATGATGAAGGAAGAAAAACCCACTTTGAAGGCTCATGCTGCTTCTCCAGCACAAACAATTTCCCCCCACACACACTTTTCTTCCCAGTTACACAGGTATCTAAGTTATCAAAACAGAATTGAGCATCTTAAGTGAAAAGAAGGTAGTCTCAAATGCAAAGCTGCCACTGGAGGCTATCTCTATGCTGACTGAAACATCTGTAGGGAGGAACACTGCAGAGGACCTGATGTCAACATTATGGGTATCTCAGGCTTCGTTTTTTCTTGAAAAACTCTGGATTAGCTCTAGTCTGGCCCCATGGGCTGAATGCTCATTTGCAGTTGGAACACATCTTCCAGTTTAGTTTCATATGAAAGGAACCCAGGTCACGAGCTCCAAGACTGCTTCATGGTGTGAACCAAAGCACAGTAAGTAGGGATAATCAGGAGTATTAGGATTAAAGACTATGGTACAATGGGTAACAAAGAACTAGCTCGAGCAATAGAAAATACTGAAATTCAAAAGGCTTTAAAACCCAGGCAATTTCTGTTGTTAAATAACTCATCCACACACAAAGCATCCTCAAGCAACCAATCACGCTCACCCCAAGGCTGTGCTCTGAAATAGCCAAGTGAGGTTCACCTTGCCTGGAAGGAACCCTGAGAGGGAACATGTAAAACTGTAGGCACCATTGGGAATAAAAAAACCAACAAGCCAAACCCAGTTTCACTGCTGTGTTGAATAAATTCCTGCCACATGAGCACAGTTTAATTTAAGATCATTTTATTCTTCACCTACTGGTTTAAGTGTACTACAGTAGGTGCAATATTTAGACCAACCATTGGACTGTTTCTTTACCTATCCCTCTTGGAAGGCAGAGTAGGAGCACTAGCATTCCTCAAATTCAAAGTTGTTGTATCAAGTGCTTTTTAAAATTCCATAGATGTTAACATTTGGGACAATGAAGTCAGCCTCAAGGAAATCACCACCTTCCTCTAATGAAATTAGCAGTGCTTTTTAGGCACTTCCTCTGAAATCCGTTAGCAGTGTTAAGACAAAACAGATGCTCAAAGTTATTCCTGATGACTGCCTTTAAGGAAAAATCCTTTTTTAACAACCAGGCAGATAGGAAATCATTAACACTCCTAATATTTTGGAGAGAGCGGGTGATGTAACACTGCGAACACAGAGCCTGGATTTTTTGAGATCCTTTCCATCTCACCCACTGAAGTTTATTGCAGCTGAAGGGTGTGGAAGGACGAAAAGGAGTGACACAAATTTTAATGATTTGTTTTCAGGCTTCCTGGTTCAGGAATCTCTGTATTCATGGCAGAGTTAATACAGGTGGTACAGAAATTACCCCATTTGAAAGGAGACGAACCACAGCACCTGTGACACAGCTCAGAGCAGGCAGCGAACAAGCTTTCTTATGTTGCTTTGTAGCAAATCAAACCCTCTGAGACCAGTCTACAGATTCTGGAGAAGGAAAGGATTAAAGGAGTTGCTGTGCTTGCTCTTTATTACCCGTAATCCCTTTATCATTTTTAGAGTCCCCCTCCCTTGATTTTTCCTATGCTGGGTCAGTAATTTAACACCTTGAAGCTTTCACATCTAATGTTAAAATGACCTTACTGTGTCAAATTATTAGCCCAGGATTTTTAAAAAACCACCCCAAAACCAGCAAACAGGAGTGGGGGGGGAGTGAAATCTCTAAAAACAGAAGCCTTTTGATCAGAGCAGCATCCTGCAGTTTGCTGTAACTCAAGCTGGCCATTCTTATATAGCAGGAATTAAGGACTCCCCCTGCCAGGCAGGGCCCTATTAAAACACAATAGCTGTTTGAAAAGGGTAAGCAAGCTGATATGGATATAATAGGCCACATATTGGGGCCCCTTTCTACTCTGAAATAAAGCTGCTTCTTAGAGTTATGAGCTGGGAAATCTAGTGTTCAGGAAGATGGGAAAGAGCATACAATGGAAGATGGTAAATAGCCCTGCAGAAGCCCTCCAAGGTGCTTAAGGGGAAAGTAAAGAAGCCTTCAGAGATAAGCATCAATCACCCAGTATTAACTCTTTCAGTCTGATCAGGTGCTATTTCAGACCACATGGTGTTTCAGTGAGTCTGGAGAGGTCTTGCTGGTATAAACAGGGATTTAGCCTTTACAGTAGAAAACACAGTGAGTTGCGCAGCACAGAGACAGCCACATGAATACCATTATAACTGGTTTTATGAAGATCATCACAAGTTGCTGCCCAGCTTCCCTCAAAAACCCTTCTCCTTTTCCCTCAAAACAAACAAACAAAAAAATCAATACATAATTAAAAAAAAAATATTCCAGAATTATAGCTACACAAAGAAAGCTGCTAACTCTCCAGCTAATGTATTTAGTATTTTTTCAAACTGGTCCAACTAGACATTTTGGGGCAAGCAGAAAATTCCTTATTGAACTTCTCTATAACCTTCTATAAGCTGAGGGTATGGGACATTCAAGTCCTCAATAAATTTCATCATCATACAGCTCTGATCTCCATTCTTCGTCTTCCTTTCTCAACCAACAGATGAATTTTTGCCCTCCCTGCCACCCTGTGGAATTCAGTCATGAGCTGCAAGGTGCTACAGAAAGCATGCAGTGAACCTGTGGCAAGGGTGAGAAGATGACAGGAAGAAGAGAAACACTATTAAAAATACAAGGAACACAAGGTAGTGTTTAGATTTCCTCTAGTCTAACATCTCTGGAAGTAGCTATGAAACTGACATTCAATACCAGTGACCTGTATCCAGCTCCCACATTTGCTCTTTTCAGTTTTGGTTAGACTGGAGAATTTCAGGAAGAAAGAAAATCTACAATTAATACTCTCTCACCTATTCAGTTGCCTTGGTAAGAACTATAGCACATGAAAGACTGAGCAGCTTCCAATATTTCCATCATGGCAACAAATGAACCTTGCCAAAATTCCTTAACATAGATGAAGCTTCAACATTTGACATTAATGCTAACTCTGCATTTAGAAATTGCTTAGCTCAACCACTCTGTGCTCACTACAATTGCTCAGTTACAGTGTCAACCAGCTACAGTTTGTCTAATTTATTTGAAGATACACAATAGGATTAATTTTGCAGGACACAAGGTTACTGCAAGTCTCTAATGCTCATGTATTCTGGAATCTTTATGGTTTCAACACTACGCAGCATAGAGAAGTCTAGGAATCTGGATGCCTTCAGAGAACCTGAGAAATTAGACACTTTTTTTTTAAGAAAAGCAAGATGAACCAAGTTTAAAAAAATGTATTTTTCAGGCAAGCTACAAGACTTTCAGCAGTTTGCTATTCATGGGGATGCAGAGACAGTTAAAGGATTTTATCCTATAAAGGATAAGGAATCCAATTATGGGATCTTATGCTGCAGACATTTGCTGATTTTTACAGCTTGGCATATCCAATTTAGGAGAAATTTTACATTTGTTGGCCTTGTCCACATTGGAATACACATATTCCTAGCAAGGCAATTAGAAATGCTCCTCAAGATTTTTTGTGACACCGCAACATTTTACAATCTAAGAATGAATACAAAACTCCTTCCAACACCACAAGACCAGAAAAAAAAAAACCACCCAACCTCAATTCTGATCCATCTTTTCTTAAAAATCTTTCTGGGAAAAATAAAGTGTTCCTCAAACTTACACTACTTTATTCCAACTTAATACAAAGTCTTATGAGCTTAGATAGATGGAAGCCAAGAACTCCTCTGAAATCGATCCCCTATATGCATACATTAGTCTAGACTCATGCCAAAATGCTTCATTAAAACCAGAACTAGACCATATCAAACTGTAGTACAGAGAAAGGTCTAGTTATTGTTGAAGCTATCATATATTCAGCAGCTTACAGCTTGAGACGTCTACAACATTATTGGAGGAAACAGTATATTCCAAAAGAAATTCCTAACAGAAAAGGATAAAACTATGCCTTCTAATTCTTCAAAATAGTAATAATTAAAAAAACATATAAAGGAAAATACACCAATGGATACCAAACTTCCTTCATTATTATGCTTTTCTAAAGCTGCTACTCTCTAGGGTGTTCCTACTGAATTCCAGGTGCCAAATTCATATTACTAAAACAGTTTTCTTCAAAACATTTACAGAAGCTGCAGGAAATCCAGTCCTTACAGCATGTGACCAAGCATGAAAAGAGATTACTGCTTTATATACAGATTGCAGATTGCATGCAAAAGACTGTAAATAGTCCCACTACATCTGTTGTGGATATGTCACTATTTATCTTTCTCATTTTTTCCTTCATATTCCAACACAGTGACTCAGCAAGCACAGCAGAGCGGTTTTTCCCCAATGATGGAGAAAGATGGTTGTCAAACATTGATCTCAGCATTGAATATCTATTTTACATCCCGGTGAGATGCAGATACAGACCTTTCCTCAGTGGCAGATAGACAATATAGGATCTAGAATGGCCACAGTTCACCAATTCTGACTTGAAAAGCCCTTTCACTTCTGCAAGAGTACAAACCAAAACAGATTTGTGATCATAAATGCAAGAACAGGGATAAGAAAGTAACTACCCAAACCACAGATATTAAAAATAAGTAGACTAGGGGAGAAAATAAAATTAAACAAAAGGCGCTGTGGCATCCCAAAAATGATACAATGAGCAGTATGAAATACTCAACTGATGAAATAAGTTATGGAAAAAAAACCCATAGAAAGTACACATACAGGAGGCTCCTTAAAGATTTCCTTAGGAACAGCAATGACTTGCATATCTGTTTTGTTGCACTGCCAAATGCAGATTGTGGGATGGACCGGAGATTAGGAAAACTGTATCATAAATGCACATAACCAAGAAAAATCACTTCTCTATTACCTTCTAATCTAGATCAGAGAGACCAATTTTCAGCAAACCCGAGGATTTTGCCCTCTTCCCTCTCCCCCTAAATTATCCAGACTTGTTTCAAGAATAAATTGACACATTTGAAGTGCGTCACAAAAGTCTGATTTTGACTTCCAGCTGGGATCACTTACACATCACCAAATTTGTACTAGTAATATTAACAACTATGATGAAAAGCAAAAAAAAAAATAAAAATTGGAAGCCCAAACAGAATGATGCTAGAGGTATGAACTAAAACTAGACAGAGGGTAGTACATTCAACTCTGGCCCAGAGAAACAGCAAAACCAGACACAATTAACTCAGATACATACAGCCCTAACGCTTCTACCATTTGCCAGGTTTCTGGACTTGGGCTTTTGGGAAATTTCAAACGTCTTCTTTACACTTTTATTAGCAATCAACACTGCCTCTATGTAGTCGGCTTTAACCATCATTAAAGGAAGCTCAGCTTCATGGCAAATGCATGGCATTTCAACATTCAGGGCTGTAAGAAGGAATACAAATATACCCAACTACATACTACATAAGATCTCCATAAGGTATGGTTTCCGCTTCTGCTGCAACTATTGGGACAGAGACCACAAATAAATATGTTATTTCCACGATGTAAAGGAATAGGAAAGGAATGGGCAAAGTCTGCACTGCTACACCAGTGAATACACACTGGAAGCATCATAACCTGACCAAGCTGCATATGGAAGTTGTGTTTGCCCCTCTTCAAACAGCTCACATCAGCCTACAAGGAAGCGAAGGGTTATCTCTGGACAACTGTGCTGATAACGCGCTGATATCAACTGCTCACATTCATACTCTATGGCAAGGTCTCCAGGTTTTTCTGTCACCAAAACAGCAGTATAAGTTTCCAAAGGGGAGTATATAATGGCACATGGCATCAGTGGTAAACGTTGTCTTTCACGTTCAATTCTATTCTGCTCCTTTAGCTACAAACCCTCCCAAGTTTGCCCCGATTACCAAAAAGCTTCTTTTCCTTCCCCTGCCTCGCATTTCTTTGTGAGGGCTTGGATTCATCCAAGTATCACTCACCTGTAAGATTCTCGAGTACGTGGGAAGGAAACACTACGTTTTCTGACATATTGGCAAGATGTGCAAACTACAGTGGGAATCACTCTGTTACTCCCATTAATATATGCATTTTTTCCAGCTGTTTACTCAACAGCAGTCATCCCAATCAGCATATTTGTCAGGCTAGGGCTTGTTGCAATGTTTGTTACAAAGAAACAACTCTGGGAAAATCAGGAATTCATAGATCCTGCCTGTCAGACGAAGATACCAATGACATTTCTGCTGTCAAGCAAGTCTATAAAAATACCATCACGCTTCAGGTGGCAGATCTACAGGTCTGGGACAAAATTTTATATAATTTTAACTCAAGCAATCCACACGCTCCAAATCTTCCATTGGTCTCATGGAAAAAAGCATACCCCATGCACAACAGACAAGGGAGTATTGAAATCCCATTTCTAATAGGGATTGGAGAAATTTAGGTTGCAAAGAAGAGACTTTGCCATTCTGACAACTCTTCTCTGTAGAGGTAAGACTGGAAAGCAACAAATGGACTTTAACAGAAATGCTTTGTATCCTTTAGCAACGCTCTAAGTGGAGAAATATGCAACTATTATAGGTTCCCCAGAAAGATTTATCAACAAATTCAGTCCTGCAAATCCTTCTGCTCTGCGGAGAGAGATTTTGAAAATGTCTCTCTCACAGCAACAATGCACATTAGCTGCAAAAATCTACCCCTCAGAGCTTCTGTCATGAGTGCTGAGCCTGAGTGCATATATTCATTCTCTTCCCACCGATAAGAGAAGAGCGAAGAAGAGGCAGACACCACTCCTACACGGTGCCCTAGGGAACAAGGAACCCCAAGTTAAGACCCTGTCAGGAACCATCAAGCACGTTATCTCAGCTGAGATTTTCAGCCCAAAGGGCTGCTTCACAGCTCGGGCACTGACAGCAGCAGCTTCATACCGATTGCGTGGCTCAGTGCAGTCTTGCTTTGAGTCTGATAATTTTGCCTGTTTTCTCTCCAGAGCAGAAGACACATAGGAATCCTAATAGTATTTGAGGAACACATGAAATATTATTTTTGCAATTGCTCATAAGATCATCTCAAAGAGAATATCAACAATTTCTGTAAGAATCTGAAAGTACTGTCACCTCCCAAAGGTTACTGAGTTGCTCAAAACCAATACACACAGAACTAACACTAAAAAAATCCAACAACCAACACCCCTCCCCCAAACAGTCTTACTGAGAAATTCTAATGAATGGCTCCATCTCTCAGAAAGGGAATCTGGCACAACCTGACAAAGCCCTAAGGACCTTCTCACTACTATTTTTGCTGTTTATACAATTGTACAAAGCACGGAGACAATGTTCTACAATGCTAGATGCTGTAAATTCATGCAGTACAATATAATTTCTGTCTTGAAGAGTTTACACTATCCTTGCAAACAAGACAGAACAAGTTACTGTGAAAAGGGGAAAGATGCGGAGCAGATGACAGCAAGATGATGACGATAAGGCCTACATACACAGAGATTAAAAAAAATAATAATTGACATCTCTAAGCTAGCTCTAAGAATCTCTCGTCTCTTTAAGCAGATAATTCAACTCATTTCCACTTGCCAATTAAGGTTGTCTTCAGTGAGTGGCTTATTTCTCATGGGCATCCCATCTGTCCCATTCCTGGCCCTTCCCCCCTGCCCTTCCCCTTCTCCCCAAGGGTACTGAGACAATTTTATAAAGAGGAGGACATTGTTTACTCTACAGATGTATTCAGGTAATGTTGTATAGCAGTACAGGACTGAACAATCTAAAAGTTTTCCTGATACCAAGGCCTGTGCCACTGCTGTTGCCAGAGAAAGCCAAGAGAGCAGTATCATGTTTGTCCCTAAGGGCTGGCTTGAACAAATTGTTTCAGCCAATCCAGACAGCAAGAGAAAATGAGGTACTTTCATTGCTAGAAATTGATACTTCTCACCATGATAACATCTTCCTATCCAAGGATCTCAAACTATATGGCACCGGCAGGCCTGTTACTCTGAACAAAGCATATGGTCCTTTGTGTAAAACAGGGCTCTACCCAGTGCAGACCTGGTATTTTGAATTGCCAGGCACACAACAGATCTAAAAGCAGGATCTGACCCATGAACTCCCCCAAACACACACATCACAGACACCTCCTCAGATAAATGTTATCAAACTGGCACACAACATCCAGCAGGAGCACTTCCAGTTAGAGCCAGCAGAAACATCCTTTACAGAAAAAGAGGATCTCGGACATCAATGTGCAGAGCCCGATGGAAGCAGCGATGCATCTGCAAGCTAAAAGCAAGATGTCTTTCTCAATTATGCTCCTCTGGCAGGGGATCAGGGAGACATTTCACCAGAAACAAAAGAAAACAATGTGTTTTGGGAGAAGAACATAGACAGACAAAAAAACACCTTTTCCTGTGCCTCCAGTTCACTTGTATTTCATCCATCAAATAAAATATAAAAGTGATAGGAAGAAGAGCTTCCTGTCCGAGGTAAGTTGTCACTGGTTAATATTTCTGAGCTCTCCAAAGACTCTTGAAAAGAGTAGCACATCTACCTGCAAGGTGGAAAAGAAAGTTTCAAGCAAAGGGTCAGCCCAGAAGAAAAGTAAAAATTACAAGTAGGAAGTTTCTTGGTCAAAATTTTTCTTTTCTGCTTCTTCCAGTTGAAGTGAAAAAAAGAAAAAAAAAAACCAAACGACACAGACTGCCTTTAAGATCCCAGAAAACATAAAGTGGGATGCTATGCACATTCCCTCTGCATGATCAAATGCATTCGTATGGGGGCCCTGTTTTTCTTCAGTACAGGAAAGATCAAGAAAACAGGATGATAAATAATGTATAGGAGGAACATGTCCCTTTAAGATATGTTGGCACAGAAGTTCAGCTGGAAGAAGTAAAGCAGCATTAGTGTGTAATTACGCAGAGGGCTTTCAAGAGTGCAATTCATGGAGATTCAAAAGCAGAGCAGAGATTTCTTGGGTTTGTAGTGAACAAATACCAGTAGCATTTCAGCATATCTACAAAATCAAGACTAATCCTAAGAGAGGCATAATTTTACTCATTGAGCTAAAAGATGTGGATTAATTGGCAGAAGGGTGTTTGATCCCTATTCCTATAAGAGTCAGGAGTGAGTCAGATGAGGGTATCCTCAAGGTACTCCCTTGATTGAAAGCAGATGTCCACATGATTGGGACAAATGAACAATGGAATAAAGTGGAAGAAAAAGTACCCTTGAAGACCAAAGTATTCTGGAAGGATACTGAAAAACTGTAGAGATGATTGCAGTGCTCTGCAATCAGCAATCTTTGTCCTGGGCTGTGGGTAGTAACGGAATAAAATACATACCCAATTTCACTGCCTAGAAACAATTAGAAACACTCATTGCCTGCAAAACACTTACCGCCTTGTCCACATAGAGCTACGTGACCATGTAGTTTTCAGCTCTGAAATTTCACTCAGGTAAACTAAACCTCAACAAAATTTTCTTAATTACCCATAAAAATAGCTGTTGGAACTGGCACAAAGATTTGAAGTGACTCACGGTGAGGTGGAGCATTGGAATGCATGATGGAAAGGTTGTGACTGCTCTTCAGCGGTGAATCCAGCAAGACAGGTCCATGGAACACCACTCTATTGAAAAGAGTGCCCTCTGAGAAGAGTTTGGAGAACATCTGACACCCATTCTTGACAGACTAGCCTCAGTATTTCTGAAAACTTACAGAAGTTGCTATTTTATCCCATACACACGTGGGGGAGGAAAAAAAAAAGGTTACTTGCTTGGGCCTATCAGCCAGCTTTCTAAACCTTGAGCTTGGTCTCTAATTTTAAGTGAGCATAAATAGGGAAAACACAAAGCAAAAAATTAGACACCAAAATACCTTCATCTCAAATCGTTGCAGCCTATTTCAAAATATGCACATGCCAGTCCTCTGACTTAGAATAACCTGGAACGAGGAAAACACTGGGAGAGTGTACACAAACCTGCTGGAATCTCACAAGTTATCTTTGAGATTGACAATACTGAGACTAAAGATAAAAATCAAGATCAAGCTTGGTTGCTTGGCAGAACAATACGAAGCCAGTACAGCCTTCAAAGCACAGCCTGAACAAATGGTGACAGTTGCATGGATGAACACAAATCTATTGGGCAGTGAGGGCTCACCAGTAAGCCCTGGGAGCCAGAACGTATGACACTTTCATAATAGGAAACTTTTATGTAGGTATTCTGAGCCTACCTATACCTATATGCTGATAATTTATTCTCCACTTCAAATAAAGAATCCCACATTTCAAAACTTTAGAGTTTCACAGCTCTCAAAGTTACTAAGACTGTTTATGCTTTGGTAGAGGGACATGGTTTGATCTGCTAAACTCCAGACATACTATAAAATTAAAAAAAATAAGAAAAACAAAAAAAAAGAGAGATAATGACTAGTTCAATATGATAGTTCTATGATATTGACAGAAAAAACAAACACATAGCCTTTTCCTGTCTTACAAGGAACCAGAAGCTCCCCAGAACACTCAGTGCGAACAAAAAGCCATTGTAGAAATTCACATCTCTCTTTGAAAATAAATGGGAAAAACATGATCTCCAGCACTTAAGTCAATCAGAGGGTTGTGCTCTATGGTGACAGTTTTGTTTGTTATAATAATCTTGAATTACTATTTATTCTTTAAAAGGTAGAAGAGGAATAGGAAGTGAAAAGAAGATGGTTATCAAGCCATGAAGAAGAAATACTATAGAGCAATGTGAGCGGTTTCAAAAAGTGTGAAAGTCCTCTTGCTCACCATTTAATGTTTTTAAGTATATATGATCAGAAGTCTAGAAAAGGCCCTGAGGTGTCAGCCTGAAGCAGGTTCAAACCAAATCCGATTTGGAGAGATGCTTGAGTGCCGATTTCAGCTGGATATTTCAGAGCCACCTTGCCTTCAACTCTGGTAAAGAAATCCTGTTGGTGGGTGGAGGTCATTGTAGTCGTGCTCTTTATCTTTCTTAAGCTCTTGTTTACTGACTATTTGCTCAGCTGACTAATCTCAGTATTACATTCTGTGGACACTCACCTGTATCAGATGAAGTATCATCATGATTCCAATCACATCAAGTGCACAGGTTGTACCTACATTTGTCCTCATTACCTTCTCTCAGCGATTAATTCTCCGCAACCCTCGCTTAACAATGAGCACTGCAACTTGCTCAGAACACAGAAATACACTGCTCACTGGTTTGTACAGTAAGAGTTTCATTCCTGATACTAGGCATTTTTTTTTACCTTTGGTAGTCTACAAAGATGGAATGCACGTTGAGAGTTTAAGCTACTTTATAAATAACAAGACAAAATATCAAAAATCCATGTAGTACCAAGTATTATTTGCTCCTAAAATAGATTTCTGAGGTCTTTTTAAGTCAGTATTCATTCTAGTTACATTAAGCTACAGAGGAAGGTCTGCCAAGATGGCCAAAACCCCACTAATCTTGAACTGCTTGTTCCCCTGGGGGGGGAACCAAGCTTTAAGAATTTCCCTTCAGACCTGCTGCAGTATTTATCTTAGTTACTCATTAACTAGTGAGAATCCCATCCTGGGGGGGAACCAAGCTTTAAGAATTTCCCCTCAGACCTGCTGCAGTATTTACCTTAGTTACTCATTAACTAGTGAGAATCCCAGTTGTTTAAAAGTTAAAAATGTGCATGGGGCAAGAAAATATAATACAAGTTGTCCGATCAGTCTAACTAGCAAGTTAGACCTTATTTGGAGATTAGGTGGAGACTGATGTGCAGAAAAAAAAACCAAACCAAAACAAAAACCCCAAAACCCCTTGAAACTGCAGTCAACTGAAAAACAAAGCTACTCCTATGCCTTAAGATCTTCTTCCACTGCTGCAGTATACAGAGATTGTTGTGAAATACTCTGCATGTTGATTTGCCTCAGAAAAAGAAAACATGAAAGAAAGCAAGCAAGGAAAGATTTTCAAATGGGCATCAAAAGGCAGAAACATACAACCCACTGCAGGCACACGCCTTACCAACAAATCTTTAAAGAAGCTGCCTGGAAGAGTTTTAGACATTGTGCAAGACATCATCAGGTTGGCAAAACACAAAACAATCAGCTGAGTCAACATCAACAACACTGAAGATCCACACACAGCTTTTCCCCCAAAAAATCTTTCCAAATCAGTAGGAAAAGATTGTCTGTGCTAATTATTATGTTCATTATTTAAAGATTTATACAGGTTATAAGGTAGGAGGAGGTATTCTACTAAAGCATTCAGCAGGACAACAATAACAGAAGGACACAAAACAGTTCAAGCTCATACTCAGAAAAAGGAAGGAAGAATGAGTGCTGCTGAAACCAGGAGCAGCCTCTGCTTTTGATCCTAACAGTCCTGACTGAGGCAAGCAGAGTTCGGTTTTCTATATGTTTTTAAAAGCTCTGTTTCCCAAAGTGACTGCTTCACATGAATGTTTGCAATAGAAAAGGTACTGAACTGCACGAAACCCATGCACGTTTCCGAAACATGCTCAGGCAGCCCTTGGCTAACCCAGTGAAATCCAGCATTCACAACATAATCAGCATGTGTCCAGCTCCATTCTCCATGTACCCTGCCTGTTTCCAAAAGCCCCCCTCAGGCTGGCCCTATTGGCAGCATCCTGATGTACTTACTATTCAGTGAAGAACCTGGCAATGCCATACTGACTAATATCTTCTCTGTTCTCCAGCAGCTGGCTCACTGCATCCTCCATGTACGTGAGGACATGTCTTTGAGCTGCAAATAAAAGACAGTAAGAGACAAAAATTAGAATACAAGGGGCCTGCAGAGCTCAGAGCCAGACCAACCTAGTTGTGTGCCTTACACAACAAGTCAACAAGCATTTGCTCCCTCAGCTAGAGAGTAGAGGTTTCATTCTCCCAGATACGGATAGTAAAATTCCTGAGCTAAATCCCACTTACTTTCCTGGCTACACAGAGTTAATGATTAACAGTGCTGACCCTTTTGTAGATCCCCCGAGATTCTGGAAGTGAAAGAACAGGAGTTGTTGTGAGATTGCCTTGATGGAAAATGCTTACTCAGGAAGAGATCCTGATCTCTGCTCTGAGTCACAGCCACCTTTCCTATATAGATTGTCAATGCCATATCGATGGGGCTGTTGCAGAATTTTAGGTGTTCCCTGCCCTTCCCTCCTTACCAAAGCCAAATTGCTCTAAGGTTGTTCTGTAAAGTCTTTTTCCTAAAGGTGCAAATAAAAGTACATCTGTTTCCATACAAGCATCAGCAAATGTTCTTGGAGCGGCAGGTGGGGAGCAGGTCTCAATGCCAAGAGAGATTTATATTGCTCAACAGTCAGTCAGTCTCAAATAACTGCCTAAACCAAACAGAAGGAAATTTCAGAAGTGGTGGATCTGCCAGGACCCAACCACAGAATGCCACTCACTTATAAGACTCCTGAGTAAAGATAGTTTGCACAACACAAATAGTTTTGCTGCTTCTACAGGGGGCAGACTGTAGGCATCAAGCATTTGCCAGGGAGGAAGCAGCGCAGATTTGCCACTGAGCCCCTTTGATGTTTTTGGCTAGAAACCAAGCTGGAGCAACAAAGAGCCGAGTCTGGGGTGATGCGCCAGCTACCAAGCAGTAGACTTTCCAAATCTACAAGTTCAACAATCAAAAGACAAGTCCCGACGAACCCAGGAAAATCATTCCTAACCTGGAAAGCACACAAACCCTGTTCCCAAAGCACACACCTCCATCCTAAACACGTATGCTGCTGCGCCTTTGCAAGTAGTGTCGTGTCCTAAAAAGAGGAGCAGAAACCCCTTAGGGGATATAGGAAAGGCAAAGGCTGTTCTCGCTCCTTGCCAATCTGCTCCAGACTTGGCAGCATCACCCCCTCAACCAGTAACTGGCCAACCTCAGACCCACATCAATATTCTTCAAACCATTTTAATTTGTGCTTAATATCCCGGTAAGCATCAAGCCCGCGCCGCTTGATACACAGCGTGGAAGTCCCTTTCATCTTAGTGTGGGGCAGGTGGACTTCAAGAGAGGCCCGGAAATGATTATTCCCAGTGGATACAGTCATTAAAAATATGTAGGAACATTGATTGCTATCAGGGGATTTCTCTGCCTAGAACACTTTTCAGGACAATGGTAAAATTGGTTAAGCACACCCTGGAAAATACCTTGCAGCTGATGGCAAAATGGTGAGCCAAAGGTTCAAAGATATTATCTGGCACTAAAAGATACAGGGCGTAGCTTTATTTAATTATTTTAATGCAAAGGAATAAATTTAATTTATGTGAGTGATTAAAGAAAAATAGCTCTGCGCACCTGTGTCCCCCGAGGGAGAAATGAGTCGTGCAGCTCAGTCACAGGCTCAAAAGATAACAGCAACTGGGTAACTTTATTTCAGCCCATCCTTCCTCCTTATTCATTATGCAGCCCATCTTGTAAGACAGTAAGAAACTGTCTTCCCAGGCCCCTCTTGAGCTGTCAGCGGTACCAGTTTAAGCCAAGGAAGGGTACTAGCAGAGGGGCTTCTGCTCATCTCAGCCTGCAAAAAACTTCTGCTCAACTGCAGAAACAGTCTCAAAACTTTGCGGGGAAGTCTATGCTCCTTTCATAAAATAGTCCCTATTAATGAAACATAATTTTGCTATTTTGCTGTTTTAGCATCATTAACCTCTGCCTTAAAAGCCCATGGAAACAGACAGGCAGGGTCCCTCAGTGCTACACAGTGGCTGACCTCTATAACAAATACCTTTGAGTCTGCTCCTGGAGAAGAAATTAACTTTCAACACAGAATTTCAGACATTTCTGTCACACTCAAAAATGTACACAAATACACACGTGTCACTGTTGAATACAGTCGCTGGTAAAAGGGTACTTCTATTAAGCTTTTTGTTGCAGGGTCTAAGGATCCTGGCAAAGACCTCTCTCCCTGTTTCCCCTGAAGGTAGGTAGAGGCGCGGAGGAGGGAAGAAATTGGTGAGCAGAGAAGCTGAAAGAAAATAGCACTTGAAGCTTCCTGAGAAGCCTCTCTCCTTAGCTTTTCGGCTGCTGTGCTGTTTTCCAGGTAGCACAGTTCCCAGTGCCAAACCAAATTCCAGTTCTGGCTTCCTGTTCGCTGGCTGCCCAGTTCCACGGAATGGTGTAAGTAGTATATTTTATAACCCAACCAACCCTACCCTACACAGAAAAGCCATAGAATAAGATTTAATTTGCAGGCAGGTTCTAGCAGGCCAGAGAGGCAAAATAAAGTGCCAGGAGTCTGATTATAGCAAAATACTAGTTCCATAATTTATATAAATGGTACTTTCCATAACAAACACTGGAACCATACTGGAACATTAACTATTTATGCAAGCAGAGTTAATCCGTGGGGTCCTGTGCAAAATAAATGAGATGATTCATACATTTTAATAGTTTTTGAAAATTCAGGGAGATAATGGTGTATTGGTACACGTCGCTTGTGTTTTTGAGGCTCACTTTGCAGTAACGAGGCTCACTTTGCAATAATAAGTCCCAATCAGAATGTAAAGCCCAAATACTCACACAGCTGTGCTACTACAGCTCACCATGGCTACTCATTTTCTTCCTGCTAGAACTCCAGTATACTGCAGTTTCCACACAGGAGGTATTAAAACAGATCATCATCCCCAGTGTTTATTTGTTTATAGATTATTGCAACTAGGGCTCCACCTCCTACTGCACAAAACTTTCCAATGCAACCCATATTTCATGGAATTCTGGAATCGTCAGAGTTGGAAGGGACCTTCTAGAGATCATCCAGTCCAACTCCCCTGCCAAAGCAGGGCTGCCCAGAGCACATCACTCAGGACGGCATCCAGGTGGGTCTTGAAGATCTCCAGAGAAGGGGACTCCACACCCTCCCTGGGCAGCCTCTGCCAGGGCTCTGCCACCCTCACCCCAAAGAAGTTCTTCCTCACATTGGAGTGGAACTTCCCATGTTCCAGCTTGTGCCCGTTGCCCCTCGTCCTGTCACTGGGAACCACTGAAAAGAATCTGGCTCCATCCTCCTTCAACCCACCCTTTAGATCCTTGTCAGCATTGATAAGGTCTCCCCTCAGCCTTCTCTTCTCCAGACTAAAGAGTCCCAGCTCTCTCAGCCTTTCCTCATCAGGGAGATGCTCCAATCCCTTAATCACCTTTGTTGCCCTACGCTGGACTCTCTCCAGTAGTTCCCTGTCTATTTGCTAAACTCCTCCCTGAGACCCCACACAACTACCCCAAAGATTAAGTAACTGTGCCTGCCACACTCATTGGGTCGGTGCTACTCTTAGCTGTCAGATTTAAGAACTACCAGGCAACTCTCACAGAAGGATCTGACAGAGTAAGGTCACAGAGAAGTCTCCGGGCAGCCCATGACCTGATGTTAAGTAGATACCTTTGCACAGAACATCTTCATTCTTATCACTAAACCACTAGCAGTGAGGTTACACATAGAGCCTCCCCCCAGGCAGCAGCAATATGTACAGTACAGCTCCTCCAAAGTTGTCTTCTTCAGCACTTTGGAGATGGTATTACCAAACACATTCACACACTCACACCCCACCATCACTCCCACACCCAAACTTTAAAGTGAATTCTGGAATTAACGCACTTTTAGCTCAGACCCAAATTCAGGCCCAAACAGCTGCTAATTCATAGGTTTGATTACCAATATTGTAAGAACAAGCACTGATACTTGAAAGATCTTGAAGGAAAAGAAAAATTTAAGGTAAATAATACCACTGCATGAAACAGAATATATGTACCGGAATTCTCCAAGCCAGAAATTCAGAAGGAAGGAAGGAAATACACGTTCACCTTTCAGGAATAATATTGCATATATGTAATATTTTTGTTATCAGCAGTACTCAGGAATGGAGAGGGTTAAGCCCTGGAAGTGCCATAGTACCCTGTGTCAGTATTGGCAACACGATCCCATTAACCACACTGGTTTTGCTTACCAGTTTCCCAGTTTTATAACCTAGATGCATCTCCCTAATGCTGCATTGATAAGAAGCTTCTCTTTCCAACAAGTTTGCCTTTTCTAAAGGCAGAGGAGAAAAACTGAAGGTCAGTTTACCAGCACGCTTACCAAGAAGTGATGCTGCCTGTCATATCTGAAAGGAACAGCAAATATGGGATGGCCAGAAGGTGCAATAAAAATAGCAGCAGATGCTGCAGAAAGAAAAATAAAGTGTGCCAAAGGACCTGAAGAAAGAGTGTGATTGGAATAAATTGGTACAGAACATCTCTTTTCCAACAAGTTTGCCTTTTCTAAAGGCAGAGGAGAAAAACTGAAGGTCAGTTTACCAGCACGCTTACCAAGAAGTGATGCTGCCTGTCATATCTGAAAGGAACAGCAAATATGGGATGGCCAGAAGGTGCAATAAAAATAGCAGCAGATGCTGCAGAAAGAAAAATAAAGTGTGCCAAAGGACCTGAAGAAAGAGTGTGATTGGAATAAATTGGTACAGAACCATAAAACACATATCACATACCTTGTGTAAAGAAGCAGCAGAACAGAGCCCTACAGCAGAGGTAAGTCATTATTTATCAATTTATTATCAAATCAGCTAGCTAGTAAAACACATATCACATACCTCATGTAAAGCAGCAGCAGAACAGAGCCCTACAACAGAGGTAAGTATTTATCAATTTATTATCAAATCAGCTAGCTATATTATTGCTCAACTCTACACGAGAGAAGAATTCTGGAACACGAGCTGTCTACCAAAGCAATTTGTACTGTATGCACATAAGAGGGTGCTTTTTTTTTTTTTTTTTTAATGGCTGGTTCATTCCTGGCATAACTGAGTATGTTGAAAAAATCAGGAGTGGGAATTCCTGGATAATAAGACCAGCCTTTATTAATTATTTGCCTCCTCCTCAACTGAAGTGCTGAAAATACACACTTTGCATTTGAGGCAATTAACATTATGATTCATTTCAGTTATCAGAAGTTCAAGAGCATAATAAGTTTAAATGTATTTGGGATATTTCTGGCATTTTTTAATTTCTGAGAGCATATAAAGTAATAGCTAAATACTCTTTCAGAATTTTTTCTAAATTGGAGCTTAACTAAGGGCACTATGGTAGTAGGCCCATTGGAAAGCTGCATCTATAGTAACACAAAATCAATTTCACGTAAATATTACTAAAACAATAACAATGCAAGAGGGGATTAGTAAGGATACAAACAGCAAGAGCAAAATCATGTCAACTCTGGAAATTTTTCCAGCATTAAAGATCTTTCAGGATGCTCTTTTTAATCTTTTCAAATATCATCAGGGATTTAATCTCTTCAGATATCACTAAGGAAGGGCACGAGCAAGAGAAATATGTAAACAAAACAATCAACCTAGAAGCTAAATCACTGTACAGCTGTAGTTTTTCCAGCTTTGCACAGCTGCACAGTGAAATTTCCTATTAACCCTCAAAAAAAAAAAATATTTTTTTGAAAGAGAGAAGATGTAGTGAAGTTCAAGTAGGCCTTGTCATACTAAAGATAACACTGCTATGAAAGACATGTGCTGTTAGTCAGGAACACGCGCCGAGTGGCCACACAGCCCAACTATATCGTATTTGGTACGTTCACAGTTTCAAAACTACTTTCAACAAAAAAAAATTCAGAAATGGTTGAGTTTATAATTTAATCTTGACCATAATTAAAAATTTATTTCAACATGACATTGTACTCTTTCAGTTTGTGCTCCTGAGGCTGCACGCAGACTGACTTAATTGTCCATGTCCCTCCAGCAGACTACTTCTTGCAAGATGTTCTACAACTGCTAGAAATCACCACCAAGCAAAACTGTTGAGCTTTTGGGGTTTTTTTTTGTTTTCAATCTGAATTTATGCAGTGTATTATTAACATTGTGGAAGTAATTGCCATCTGAGCTTGTTCTAAGGGCATGAATTAACCTTATGGCCCCCTACTTATTAGTACTTAAATGCAGAAGGTCTGGGTACTCTCCAGCTCTGGAAATCTACCTAGATCAGGATCAGGTTTCACCTGTTGCCTTTCACATTAAGGTGGAAGGCCTGAAGTGCAACAGCAGGTTTGGGGATGAAACTTCCATCTTTTGGAGAAAGTACTAGACTGAGTCTACGAGGATTCCAACATATCTAACATTTCTATGAGCAAATTTTTACACATCATTGGGGAAGTCATTCATCTTCCATGTTATATTCTCCTACCTGTACAATGGAGAATGAAATAAAATTTAAAAAAAAGAAAAAATCAAGCATTCTCCTCTTTCAGCCAGAGTACCTCAGAGAAGAAGCTCATCAAATATCTACACTAAGAGGAGACTCCGTTACCGGAGGTGTCTGGATAACAAAGTAACCTATTCATTGATTGTGCTGTTAAAGGAAACAATTCCACTTGGACTTTCCAACTCAGCATTTTGGAAGACTGTTCAGAGGAAGAGTAAACCCTAGGTATCCACAAAGTCTCCACACAGCTGAAGTTCTCTGCTGAGAGCGACTCAGTTTTGTAAAAGCACCAATACCATGAACATTCTTTCTAACCACGAAGCCCAAGACTTCTTATACGAGATATGAGGAAACACGACCATGTTTCTGGCACTTAATAGCCCCATGCTTTCCTGATAAGGCACTTCCCTAACAGAGCATTTGTGTTCTTACATGTCTTGCATTGGCAAAGGAAGAAAAGAAAGCACATCCTGGAGTTGGGGAGTAGCAGGGAGGAGAATCCAGAGAAAAATAAAAGTTCAGAAATTTGCAATAATCTACTGCTTTTTCTCCATAATGAGAAGGGGGAAGGGAAGGGACTACAATTTGAAGCTTCAGAAGACAGGCAGAAGACAGCTGCATGAGCAGAACAATACACTAAATGCTCCACTGCCTGCTATAAATAACTGAGCAATCACCAGTTATTAAACCATAATGAGGAAGGCATGGAAAAGTGTCTCAAATAGGCCCCATTTTGCCTACTGTAGTTCCAGTCTCATCCATCAAACAAGAAACACATTTTCATCACTACCCCCAAACACTAAATGTTGTTTATTCAGTGAAAATGCTGCTTGTTACAACATCTTCACTGTAGCCTTTCTGCCAACTTTGCAGAACACTTACCCTTTCCTATTCACTGAGTAGCAGTCATGTAATGTTATTTTGGCCACTTATCTTATTTGTTGGCCTGGGTTTTAGATTGAAAAAAAAAAAGAGTAAAAACAGGTTAGGTGAAGCTTGCCCATTCCAGGTCAGGAAAGACAGTGCCATCTGAGAATACCTGATGTGGCAGCCTGGGGCAACACCACTTCAGAACCAAATTACAGACAGTGAAACTTATCACAATTGCTTACAACCCCACATCAGACAACTATATTCACAAGTCTTTGAGGCACACAACGGAATAAATCCAAAGCACGGTGATTTCAGAATGCCAGGTCAATGCATAAAACATAAAAGCACGTTATGAAAACGTGTGGGGAGGTGTGTTTATTTTGGGAGAGAGAGTCGGCATTTTGGGAGTTTTGTTTGTTTGTTTCTCGCTGCTCATACAGAATTCATTCAGTAGGGTCTGTGAGCAGTTTGGTAAGTTACAAAGCCTCACAAAGACAACAACATTGTAATTGGTAACTTTACAGCTAATAACAATATCATCACCTAGCAGACACTTCTTCCCCTCTTAACAGAGAGCAGATATTGCAGCCTAAACAGAAGGACAAATTAAGTGATCAACAGAACAGGCTTCTCCAACTTACTGTTCAACCTGACATGCTCACACCTGTGTCTTTTTCTGGCCCCAATTTCAGAATAATTTAGAAGGTTTTACAAAATGAAAAAGCAAATGGTAGATCATCACGTGGATCAGAGATAAAAGGAGGCTCACTTTAAGTAGGTTAATAAAGCTGCTTGCACCTAACAATCTTGGAAGCCTCATTTCTCAGCTTCAGATGTGAAAGAGAAAACTGGTTTATTCTTACACTTTAAGACTTTTTAGTCTGCTTCCTAGCTTGTTTTGAGTGAGTCAATCCTTACTGAGAAGTAAAAGTTAAGTGCCTATTTCATTAAAAACAATTAAGTGAACCTAAAACCAAGTTGGCTCATTAGAACTAAAAAATAAAAAAAATTAAGTTTCAGCCTAGAGCAACTCTGCAGAAAAGTTATGAGTCTCTCTATTAAGGCGTAGGTTGAAAAAGCTGACGCAGGGTGATTGATAGAGTAGCACAAAACCAAAGGGTGTATCTACATGGTACGCTGTGATACTGTTCTCAAATACCTGAACTAGCTCCAGAACTGAAATAGACAATAAGAACTTCAGCAAAGTCAGTCTTCTGAGAATCACCCCGAACAGAACACTGAACAAACTCTTATTTCTGCCTTGACTTTACTTAACACAGAATAGCACTGCAGTCATGTAGGTATGCACAAAGTACCCTGCCAGCAGCCTGGTAGCCAAAGCACAAAGAAATTCTACTCTAAGAAGAATTAGATCACTCCTTTCACATACTCATTGCTCTTTATTGTTGTGATGCTCATGAAAGAACATGTAGCAGATCCCTCCTTATTGACACTATTTCTAGGCTAAACAAACTCAGCTCTTTTAGTCTCCTCCCTCCAAGAGAGGTTTTCCATTTGCTGGAAGCTAGCAATGTTTCTCTAGTCTTGTTCCATTTTGACTTACCAGAGGTGGCAAAATCATGGTGGAACAAGTAACATGAACCAGTCCATGTGATTTCTGACCTTTCCTTGTGCAAGAAAGCCACAATAAATTATGTATACCTTCATGAGAGTTATTACCAAGCAGCCTCTTGGGCCTAGAAGGTAATAGCTGAAGAGTTTCACTTTAAAAATACAGTCTTGAACGTATTCCAAATGCTTACTACTTGTAATTCATCTCCTCTTTAGCAATTAAGTGAAGTCATATTGACTTTATTCCATCCTAATTATTTTTACTTGACACGTTAACACCCAATCGCTTTGCTCCTTAGTTTCCTGGAACACCAAACAGTAACACAAACTGTTAGGGCCAGGTTAAAAGGACGTAGGTCTGTAAGGAAGAGACTGCTTTTTAAGTGAAAAAAGAAAAAAAAAATTCCACTTCACGTGGGAAATGTTACCAACGTTACCTGACCTCAGAAGTAAAACTGACATTCAAACCACCTCAGTGAAGTGCAGTAGCTGTTCCAATGGTGGAAAATGGGCACAAAATAAGGTTGCTCGCCTAGGTCTGGGGGCAGGAGAGGCTTGTGAGGGGCTAAAGGAGGTTATAGTCCACCACGGTGCCCCGCAGTGCCAGGGCAGGAGGAGGCGGCACCTCACTCCCACTCAGGCCGCCGCTGCCCTCACGGAGCCCGCACCTCAGGGCGCCGAGGGGAGCTCCCCGCGCCCATGAGGGCCCCGCAGCCCCCCCGCCTCGGGGAGCACCGGCCTACGACCCCCCCGGTGCTGCCCCCTCCTCAGCCCAGTCACTCCCACCCTCCTCAGCCCGGCCCAGCCCGGGGACACGCCACGGGCCTCAGGCCGCTGTCCCCGGGAAGGCCGGGCCGCCGCCACCCCCCCCGGCCCCGCCGAGCCCTCCCCACGGCCGGCCGCAGCAACACCCAGGGGACCAGGCCCTCGGGGCGCCGCCTCGCTCCTCACCCAGGTACTCGAGCCCCGGCAGCGAGAGCCGCTCGGGGCTCAGCATCCTCCCGCCGCCGCCTCCGCCGCTCCTTCCCGGCTTCCGTCCGTTTCCAAGGCGCCCGACGCTCCCAGCGCTCAGGGCCCAGCGCTGCTCGGCCGCTCGCCCCGGCTGGGAACACGCCCCCGCGCCGCCAGGGTTCCGCGCCCAAACCCGGCCTCAGCCCCCGCCCCGCCCCGCCACCTGCGAGCGGGGCCACCCGGGGCTCACCGGCCAGCCCGGCCGTCGGCACAGGGCAGAGCAGGGAGGCTGAGAGTGACCTCAGGAGAAGGGTCTTTGGAGGATGGGGTGGGGATATGGTGGCCTGGCTGTGAGGAAGGGGCTGTGGGCAACATGGTGGCATGGCTGGTGAGGAAAGGGCCATGGGTGACATGGTGGCCTGGCTGTGAGGTTGGGGCCGTGGGCAACATGGTGGTATGGCTGTGAGGAAGGGTCTGTGAGCAACCTGATGGCATGGCTGTGAGGAAAGGGCCGTGGGTGACATGGTGGCCTGGCTGTGAGGAAGGGGCTGTGGGCAACCTGGCAGCATGGCTGTGAGGAAGGGGCCATGGGTGACATGGTGGCCTGGATGTGAGGAAGGGGCCATGGGCGACATGGTGGCATGGCCATGAGGAAGGGTCTGTGGGCAACCTGACATCATGGCTGTGAGGAAAGAGCTGTGGGTGACATGGTGGCATGGCTGTGAGGAAGGGGCTGTGGGCAACCTGGCAGCATGGCTGTGAGGAAGGGGCCATGGGTGACATGGTGGCCTGGATGTGAGGAAAGGGCTCTGGGTGACATGGTGGCCTGGCTGTGACGAAGGGTCTGTGGGCAACCTGACAGCCTGGCTGTGAGGAAGGGGCTGTGGGTGACATGACAGCATGGCTGAGAGGAAGGGGCCGTGGGCAACCTGGCAGCCTGGCTGTGAGGAAGGGGCCGTGGGCAACATGACAGCATGGCTGTGAGGAAGGGGCCATGGATTACATGGTGGCCTGGCTGTGAGGAAGGGGCCGTGGGGCAACATGGTGGCCTGGCTGTGAGGAAGGGGCCATGGGTGACATGGTGGCCTGGATGTGAGGAAGGGGCCATGGGTGACATGGTGGCCTGGATGTGAGGAAGGGCCGTGAGTGACATGGCGGCCTGGCTGTGAGGAAGGGGCCGTGGGTGACATGGCAGTCTGGCCGTGAGGAAGGGGCTGTGGGCAACAGTGGCCTGGATGTGAGGAAGGGGCCGTGGGTGACATCGTGGCCTTCTGTGAGGAAGGGGCTATGGTCAACGTGGTGGCCTGGCCATGAGGAAGGGGCCCTGGGCAGCGAGCTGTGGGGCTGAGGGCCACCTCAGAGGGAGAAGAGCTGGTGAAGCTGGATCCAAAACAAGACAAGGAGATGCATGTGTAAAGTCATTCTGGTTAGAATTAGGTTGGAAGTCAGAAGGTGCTGAATGCCAGGGGCTGTTGAGGCTACAGTGTTGGAGAAAGAGATAAATTAGAAGGTGAATGCTAATAAGTGAATGAAGGGCACTGTGTAGCACCCTTGTCCCAGGGAGCAGAGACTGAACAGGGTGACCAAGGAGGTCTTTTATGGCTGTGGTTTTCTGTCTGTACCACTCCTCTGCCATTTTTTTTTGCCGTCCTTGTGCTCTGGAGAGGGAGGTACAGGGAGCACCAGGAATCATCCTTTGTTTTCATGAAAGTAGAAACTAGCAGAAAAATCTGCTAGTTTCCCTAGTCCTTGTCCTTGTCCCAGGGATGTAGGAGAGTCAGAGCCCTTTGCAGGGCTGAAAGCAGTTTAAAAGTTCCTGCAGTTTTAAAACTAGTGTTAAGATCTCTGTTTTCACAGGCAATACTTTATCACCAGCCAGGTGCTTTCACTGTTGTTCAAAAGCCATATATAAAAGGTTTCCTCTGCCATACCATTGATTAGCTGAGCAGGTAGGAGCCTTCCACAGATTGTGCAGTTCCTTTTTTGTTGTTTAAGCTATTTCTGTAAACCACAATTTATCCTTGATCAGTATTTGGAGTATTCATTTATAAGAGGCCTTTAAACTCCAGTTTTAAATGCTACACTCTAATATTCCTATTTGTCATTCTCTCTGGGATTTTTTTTCGTGTTACTGATTGGTCTCTGTGGGTTGGACTTTGTTATTTCTTTTAAACCAGCTAAGGGAATCCTTTTGGACGTGGAGCCCGTTTGTGGTTGTAATAATGATAAGTTTCAGTAGTAGTGGCGCCTGACTGTTAACGACTCAAAGAAAACTATATAAAAACAAGATGTCGTTTCTGGAGCCATTTATAGACTTCCCTGTTTACTATTATTTCTCCCTGGGTCTGCCAGAGCCAGGATTAGGTGATATAACAGATCAGCTGCAGGACTCACCTGTTCTCTCATGCTCATGACCTGAAAAGGAAGAAATGCTGCCAGCTTGGCCGTAGGTATTAAGTTTGTTTTCCCATATTGACTTTAGAACCCTAGACTAGTTCATTTTAATCAATTGAGAAAGTTTTTTTTCTGCGTCACTGGAAACATCTCCAAGTTGAACAGCTGCCCCAAAAGGGGCAAATCTAACAGGGGCTTAATGTTCTTTTGGACCCAGCTGGAAGAATGACAATGGAAAAACATATTTTTCTCTGTGACAACTCCTGTATCTCCAGTCAGAGGTACAGGTCTCACTTTAGGGCAAATGAGGGACACTTTTACCATCACCATTTACCCTCAATCATCGTGGCACTTACATCTCTTAACTTAAATTGCTGGGTTTTGTCTACCAGGGACATTTGGGAATGGAATCGTGGTGGCGCTTACATCTCTTAACTTAAATTGTTGGGTTTTGTCTACCAGGGACATTTGGGAATACAAGTCAGTCTTTCGAGAAGAATCAGTTGGACTACATTGATGCATTTTGTGCACACCCTCTTGCAGTGATTTAAGTAGTCTTTCAGAAATTATACCTTTAGGTAAATTAGGCTAATTTACTCATATAAGAGTCCACAAGTTTGAAAATAGTGGTATAATTTAAATTCTGTCATGAAAGAAAATTTCTTTATTATGTTATGATGCATGGACTGAAAAACTCCTGTGTTAGTTTTAGAAGTGTTTCTCAGCAATTTAGCTTAAATCAGATTTCTATTTTCCCCCATTCCCACATACTTTGCTCCCACTATGTTAATTGCTTAGCTTACTCTTTGCTGGTTTTATTTTCACTTGCCTAAATGATACTATCAATGTTGAGCTGAAATACTTTCCTTTTATTAGCCAAAGTTCTCCTGAGAAACAGCTCCTCTTTCTGAGAGAGTATTATATAGAATAATAAACAGGACTAGATATCAAGCAACAAATTCCAGAGGAAATGCCTTGTTTTAAATGGACTGAGTCATTTTGTCTGGCTTCTATTACTTTTTCTTGGAATGAAATATTTTATTTGCTTAGAATTTTAACAATTATTGCTAAAGTAGTTAAAATAAAGCCTAGACATAGTGGAGGGAACTTCACTTTTCTGTTTTTTTTTTTCTTCACGTGACAGTTGGAAATCCTATTGCTTTGAGCTTTACAACTACAATGTACAAAAAAAACTAGTCTGTGGGCAGTCAGTCCCATTCCATCTGACTTCTATGAAGTTAATGTAAGCCAGTTTCACAGAAACACCGGGAAACTGTCTCCAGCCTTTCTTGTTCATCCTTTGAGTGTCTAAAGCCAACTTCTATTTTAAAACAGTTAGCTAAGAGCCTGCCTTCTGCTGGACTTAGCTTTTTGAGGTTTGGTGGTGCTTTGTATTTTTTGAAGCTTCCCACACGTTTGCCAGCTGAGCTTTACCTAGTACATAATAATTAATAAAATTGCAAGTGTGATAACAAAATGTGTTTATCTTAAGACACACAAAGAACAAACCAGAACTGAGAGGAGAAAACATTGAGTTAAACAGCTGTCAATCTTTATTGATAATCTATTATTTTGGGCACCATAGCAGAAGAGATCTGAAGAAGTGGACAATAAGAGGGCAGAGATAAATTTTGAGAAGAGATCTGAAGAAGTGGACAATAAGAGCTTTCATGCTATTATTTAAGGTAAATTATTGGAAATATTCTAAGTGAAATTAGGATTCTATTATGCAAGACATTTTAAAAATCAATGACGTTGAAGCTGGATGATTCATTTATGAGTCAGTGGCAAACCCATAAAAACCTCCCATTGAATTTTGGATTTAATAATTATTTTATGAATTATGATCACACTCTCTAACCACATGCACTAAAAATAAAATTATCTCGACTAAAAAGGTCAGCCAAAATCACAGTGAAATTATGTGATGAAATACATATTTTCATGTTTTTGATTCCTTAGGAGGTGTTTACAGAGAAAGAACGAGTACTTCTAGTGCTTCTCCTAATCGGAGCCTTCTCAAGCAACAAGTGAACCAATCCTTGTACTCTAACAATGCAGTGTCAATACCAGTTTTTTGCCTCTTCAGGTGAAACCTCGACAAACAGACTTACATTGTTCTTTGAGATCGGTGGCCTTCAGAGAAACAAGATTGACAAAGTTTCTTACTCCTGACATCTGCCACAAGATGAAGTCTGGAAACAACTGTGTGTTTTCCGGCTCATGACAGGACACGACGACAGCAGCAGCTCTCTTAAGAAGCCAGCATTTGTACCATTAAAGGGCTCAAATTTGACACCTGTAATTTTACCTGGAAGTCTTAAGCCAAGAAAAAAACGGTAAGGTGTCATGAGCATGCTCTGCTGTGAACATTATGCCATCATAATTTATTTTTTATTAAGTAGTTTAGCTGCATTTTAATCTGCATTGCTGAGATTTTATTTTTCCCCTTGAACTGGTGGACAGAAAGAGAGTAAGTAGAGATGTGATCTAATTTTGAGCTCTCTCTATATTGATGAAGTTTATGTTCACCTCAGGATTTAGGTCTAATCAAGATCCCAGATCCTTGTATTTTAAATATAAGTTGTTAGGAAGAAAAACTTGAAACATTCTCCTACTCCTCAGTCATAGAAGTACTTCAAAATTTTGGGTGATCTGTTTATGAGAAGGAATATTATTATGACAGATTTTGTGGTTTACGGAGGCCACATCTTCACTTTAAAATCACGGGTATGTGTAAGTTTTGTGATAGATTCCTGGCATTTATTAAATGCATTGTTGCAATTCTGGTCAGTTTCGACCTTAGTGTTAGCAAGCAAAGTTGGCTTTTTTGTAACAGCAAGCTGTTGAAAGGCTCTCCTTCCGATTTTTTTTTTTTTTTTTTCCCAATATCTCGTCAGGAAGGAAAGGGCAACATCTTTAAAAGTACTTAAGTACCAAGCAAGTGACCCTTCTCTGCTGGAATGCTGCCCCGCTAATGATGCAAAGAAGAAAAACAGCCATTTCTGGCAGAGTTTGCAGGATCTCTCATGCCAAACAAAAAAGTCTAAGATGCCTGGTAAAAATAAATATCACTATGAAATTCTGGCATGGGAAACATTTCTGACAGCCAAGGCTTAGCTCATCCTGGGGGGTAACCCGAGAAGGCCTGAAATTTTCATTCTTCATTCCTGCTCATCCAATGTTCCTTGCAAACTTAAGCTGCTGGACTGTGTTATCTGTGAGACCAGGTGTCTGTGGGAGAAAATTTTAATCAGTAAATGGCCCCATGTGTGTGCAAGAGAGTGGGGGAGTCTGCGTGGGAGTGAGCTATTGTTTTCTTGGGCTGTGGTGAAGGAGTAACTGATGGTTATGCTGGCCAGCCCTTATAGGAAAGGTATATAACTTTCTGTGTGCAGTACAGAGATTTAGCACGTTCAGAATACTCTGAAGGTATTTTGTCTTATAACCCCTACAGGGAAAAGCAAATTAAGGAAGCAAGGGAAAAAAAAAACAACCGAAAGAAGGAGATCACAAATTCATTAAAGTTGTGGAACTACTTAGTTCTGCTTCTTAGGTACACAAAAGAGAGCCTGAGTATTTATCAGGGCTGTTGTGAGAGAGCACTTCAGAGCCTTGGAGCTACGCAAGAGCTGAAGTGAGTATGTTTTTTTAGTTAAAACATGTATTTAGTTAAAATTAGTTACATTGGTATCCCAGTCATTCACTCTGCAATGTAAGAGGACAAAGTGATGAATGTTCTTTCCTTTCTGCTACATAGTACTTGAGGTGTTTTCAAGAGTAACGTCTTTGTGGAGTCACTAGAAGAGAACATAGAGACCAGAAGATGATGTAATGGTTGGAGTAATTAGGAAGAGAAGTTGAGGACTAGAGGATGGGGATGGAAAGGAGAGTGTGCAAATCACTTACCAAGAGAAAAGGTAAGCCAGGGGAGACTGAAACAGCAAATGAAGATCATGTCAATTAGTTCTAAACAGAACAGAAGGAACATGGAACATTTTCCAGAATATAGTAGCAAATTAAGACACCAAGTCTTATCTGAGGAATGTATTTAAATTTCTCTTTTGATGTGTTAACTTTATGATGCTAGTTTCTAAAACAAGCAAAATAGATTGACCATTCTGCATTTGAAACTGATAATAACACGTTAGATAGAAAGAAAAGGTCCTTAAGGCTCCAACTCTTTATATGTTAAACTTTAGACAGTCTTAGTGAAAGAAGAGTTGTTCCTTGGACACTTAAAGTTTAGATGTGGATCAGAGTTTCTCTCAAATTCTGTGACTAGAGTCCATTTCTGATATTTGCTAAGGATACTCGCTGTGCTCTAAGCTATGTGACACAGAAACCTGTAGTCTCTGTGACAAAGTTTTCACTGTGCGTTAAAAGCATGGGTTTGCACTTGCTGAAGTCACTGATAAAGTTTCCAAGGGCTCTGCTTACCTAGAATGAAGCATAAATGGAAATGCAATGCACAAACCTGCATGAACCTCTCAGAATGCTAATATTATGTTAATGTGCTTAAGTATCCCAAAAGCCTGAAATGGCAATGGCATGGGTACCAGTGTATGTGGCTGGGAGAGAGGTTGGACATGTGTGGATACGTGTGGGTGGCTGATCTCAGACTCACGTGGAGGGTGTGTGCAACTCTGGATCTTGCTCCCACCCGTGGCTTTATTCAGGTCTCTCTTAGCCCTGGTAAGAAGCAATTAATTTGTTCCCTCATTCACATTTATCAAGAGCTAATATGAGAGAGGGAGAGGTGTTAAGAGGCGTCTCTGATTCAGCCACCTGATAGGAAAGCAGATGGTTGACATGCCATATCTCTTATCAGACAGTCTCAAGGGTTATATCTTGTGGATGCTGGCAATGGAAACCTGTAGTGACAAAGTTTTCACCGTGTGTTAAAAGCATGGGTTTGCACTTGCTGAAGTCACTGGTAAAGTTTCCATGCATAAACCTGCATGAACCTCTCAGAATGCTAATAATAAAGTTTCCAAGGGCTCTGCTTACCTAGAATGAAGCATAAATGGAAATGCAATGCACAAACCTGCATGAACCTCTCAGAATGCTAATATTATGTTAATGTGCTTAAGTATCCTAAAAGCCTGAAATGGCAATGGCATGGGTACCAGTGTATGTGGCTGGGAGAGAGGTTGGACATGTGTGGATACGTGTGGGTGGCTGATCTCAGACTCACGTGGAGGGTGTGTGCAACTCTGGATCTTGCTCCCACCCGTGGCTTTATTCAGGTCTCTCTTAGCCCTGGTAAGAAGCAATTAATTTGTTCCCTCATTCACATTTATCAAGAGCTAATATGAGAGAGGGAGAGGTGTTAAGAGGCGTCTCTGATTCAGCCACCTGATAGGAAAGCAGATGGTTGACATGCCATATCTCTTATCAGACAGTCTCAAGGGTTATATCTTGTGGATGCTGGCAGTACTTGCCTAACCCATCATGCCAGTAAAGTATTAGAACTGAATCATCTTCAAGAAAGAAAACACTCTTTATCTTTCTGGCTACATTTTTACATGTCACTCATCTTCATAGTGGCAGGGCTTCTGCAAACAAGAAAGGTTTGTGAACTGAAGGAAGGAAGGTTTATGCCTTTCACATCTATTCCCATGACTGCTCATTTCTCTTACAGGCTCGACTCATGGATCCTATTTTTTTGAGGAAGGAAAGCTCAGCCCATCAGAGAGATTCTGGACCCCGAGACACAAGGTCACCTTTCTTTCTGATTGTGTAATTGATTTCTACCACTAACTTTTTATCTGCATACAGAGACTGTTGATAAACCACATCAGTAGCTTGAAGTCAAAGACAGACACAGGCCTTCAGTTCTTTGGAAAATGCTTCTCTGTGCAGTCAAAAATTAACTGGGAAGCCACAACTTGCTACTAATCCATTTGAATGTGTTTGGAGAATAAAGGTGGTTAGGCTTCTGTCTTCAAACTGAATTCTGCTACTGCTAGCTTTTAAAAGAACCTTTTCCTTTTATGCTCTTCCCCTTTTCTTTTTATCTGTGCCAGAGTGAAGGTATGAAACTGTGCTATTCCTAAGGCTAGGCCACAGGCTACCTTTGCAATGCAGACATTGTGCAAGGCTTGGGTAATTGCCATTTCACTGCAGGGAGGAGTCTCATCAGGAATAGAAGAGGGTGTATTTGCATTATTTTTACATAGAGGATGTAAGGGAACCGGCAAAAGAAGGAGAAGAACCAGCTTGCAAGACACCCAGGAAGAGCTACTATCTCAAAGAAAGCATGAAGAAAGGTTTGAGTTTGGGGTTGTTTTTTTTCCCCTAGTTTGAGAGTCAATTTACTTAGGGTTGGGTTCGGGTTTATTTTTTTTTTTTTTCCCAGAGTGGAAGGTTGAACAGCTTGGCAGGTTGGCTTCAGTCCTGCCTTCCAGACACACACAAAAGAATTGGGGGAGTTCAGATGAATCTACACTTTGGTCGTTAAATTACAAAGGACCTTTTGCAAAGATTCTTCATATCTCAGCTTCTGAGTGTAGCCATTTAGTCGTTTTGTTGTTCTGTGCTTCTAAGTAGAATTAATGGTGGTCCATGAGATGATCGCAGTGTTTCCCAAAATAAATGTGCAATTGGAATGCTGAGAAGGCAGCAGATGAATGAAAGGTGAAGAAAATGAAGTAATACATAAGCTGTGACTTGTTAACTGGGAATTTATTTTGTTGTAAATTAAAACGATTATGGTCACACTGCAGAAGACGGCGTATGGATTACTGTTTTCTTAAGAATAAAGGGCAATAACTTGAGAAACACTGTAAAGGACAGTACTGACAGGACCTGAATGTTTATGACATCTACGAGTCTATCTGGGTACACAGTAGGAGTGCCACTGATTAGAAAACTTCAGAGAAGGCAACAAGGGAAAAAGTGATAGCATAAAATATAAATCAATGCTAAAATTTCATTTAATGTATTTAACACAGACACCATAATTTACAAACTAGGTTAGCAGCTGTGAAAGCTGCAGGTCCCTCAGCTCTTTGGAAAATTAAACTGTTTCTTTGCATGTCCAACAGTGAATTCGGAGGGGCAACTGTATAATTGCATCTTCCTAAGTATGGGTAAAACCTTTAAAAACTTTTAATTTCCGTGGTATTCCAAGCTACCACCTCTTTCCTTCACTGGTGATACTGCATAGGGAGCTGCTGTGGGTAACGTAGCAGTGGAATAATGATAGAAATTAAAAGGGCCGTTGGAAAATCCCATAGTCTGATAGTGCAGAACCCATGATTTTATCTTGAACGTTGAGCTCTTTTGGGGACCACTTGCTGTTTTCCTGGCTTTTCTGTCTAGTTGGTGGCACTCTCTAGTAATACAGAATCTGATCAGCCAGAGTGCAGAGTTTGTAATCATCGTTCCAGTTAGAACTTTCTGAATTATATCCATTGTGAAACCCTTGGGAGGGGTCCCAAAAGATCACCTAGTCCAGCCTGCACTGCATCAAGACTAAATCTACCCAGGCTAGCACCAGCATGCTTATCAAACTTTGTTCTTTAAAAAATGCCAGTGGAAGAGACTCCGCAGTCCCCTTAGACAGTCTGCTCCGGTGCTGAAAATTCCTTGGTTGGAATGCTGATCAGCAAAGTCTTTTAAGCATTTCTTGTTGCAAATCAAGTTGTCTCTTTCATGTCTTTCTGCTGGAGCCATGGAGGAAAGTTGATCAACATCTCTCTAATGAGCTTGTATGTATCAGAAAGCTGCATCTTGCTTCCAGCTTTTGTTTCTTGACTAGGCAAATCTAATTCCTTCAGCTTTTTCTCAAAGGGGTTGTTTTCTAAACTTCTTGCTCTTGTTGTTATTTTCTTGTTTCTCTTCAGAACAGTGCTTATATTTTGAAGGTGTTCAGCCAGGAGCAGCCCCCACATGGGGCTTCTGTACTATGGGAAGTTAAGAAATCAAACAAGTTGTCTTGTCTATGACACACCTGTTAACACATTCCAGAATTCACTGCACTGTTGATTTATGTTGTTCGTTATCTGTACAACCCTAAGATCTGTTTTTTGCTGTAGTTCTGTCTAGTCAGGAATTCACATTGATTATTAATGTTGTCTGTTTCCTAAGAATAATAGTTTATATTTCTCATGTTGGTTTTTGGACAGCCTTTCCAATTTGTCAATAGCATTTGGGATGTTTGATCTCATCCTTCATAGTCTTTGCATCTCCTGCCATTGTTTTGAGGTTCTTAGGTTTTTTAGCACAGATTTTACAAGCGTAAATATTGCATCGTGCCGTTGTATTTGGATGAATAACCACTAATGACCACTATGGTTTTCTTCTATCAGATGCCTGCACACCTTTCACTAATTATGTTTAAAATGTCCTCCTATGAAATTGCTGTGCTGTGAGACAGTGCCAAAAGCTGTATGAGATGTATCACACCCATTGCCTTCTGTTTACCCCGGTGAGCTTAACATCATTTAAAACAAGGGAACCTGATTTAGTACAAATATATTTTGGCCATTTTCCGTGTGTTTTTTTTTTTTTTTCATTCCATTACATTAGTTCATTCTATCTCAAATCTTTAAAACACAATTGCTCCAAACCTTTCTGAACATAGCAATTAAGTTATCTGATCTGTCATTCTCTTCTAGGAAACTTGAGGTGTGGAGAAGCATCTTCCCGAGGAAGGGACAATTTGAATGCAATAAAAATACTTCAACAAGACCAAAACTGGTCATCCCAGTGTTTTCTTTTCTTTTTTATTAACCTCTTTTTAAGGTCTTTGCTGTTTTAAAACAATTATAGTATATTTTCCCCAGTAACCCTACCTTATTCAGATTCCTTCCTTTCTTCTTTTTCGAATAACACCATGTCCTTGATTCTGCTTTTCTTAACACAGGGTTGCTATTTAAAATTACTCTGAAAATGAAAATGCTAACTTCTAGTGTTATTTCATAGTAGTTCTTTTCTGTCCTTGGATTGGTTTATTTCCCTAATGTATCTGTTTGGAGCAGAGGGGGGAGAACTATGTCCTGAAATGGTTACTGTGATAATAATCTTCTCTCCGCTCTCTTTATAATGCCTGGTATGTTTCTTTATTAAGCATGTTGTCATAGAAATGAATTGTTAATTATATTTTAATTACTTCTTGTCTTTCTTACAAATGCATGTGTTATATATAACTTATCAGTGATCTATAAATTACTACAGGTTACTTAATGTTACGTTCCTCCCTCATAGCTGTGGGTAAAAGCCAGTACCTGCCCTCTGCATGGGTTGAAGTGCATTCTGATAATTACTGAGAAATATTTGGTCTGAAAAAGGCAAGTCCTAAGCATATGGTTCAGTTTCACCAGCATTATTTAGCGACCCTTCTAGTTTTCTTTCAACAAAAACGTCTGGTTTGCACTGATTAAAATCCACTTTGCAATTATTCCCCAAAGATGCCACGTGGAATCAGAGCTCTATTCATTGTATCGTATCAACAGGTAGTAACTGGGAGGTTTGTAATAGAAATTTCTATCTGCTCAGCTGCAACCTACTTTAGGAGATTGTTGTGAAAGACAATTCCATGTGCTCCTCTAACATTTCACCAGGGGATTTCAAAATGATTTATAAGTCAGAGATATAATTATAGGGAAGTAGAGCTTGGAGAGGAAAGTGATTTGCCAGAATATAGCGCAAGAGGCAGAGGACTAGTAAACACACTTTAAGAAACACAAGTGGGTAAAAACATTTGTTCCCTGAGGAGAGGAGGACTGAAGAGCTAACGAGTGAATTTATTTGTGTTTAGGACAATATTTTTCAAGAGGCTTTTGTTTCAAACACAGGAAAATGCTCAATTGCTGGAAGACTGTTCCATGACTTAAGTGTATAATTATCAGGAAGCTCTGGCCCCTGTGTCTGTGCTTTATCATGTCGAGTACTTTGGCATCTAACCTTCTTCCAAGCTTCTGTGAGCCTCAAGCCAGCAGGGCTCCTCTGATTTATACTACCTGAGGACCTAGCCTCAGTAGAGAATATAAACTTCAATGAATTTTGGTTACGTTGCCCTGTATTTTGGGGGGAGGCAGTGAGGGTTTTGCGTGCCAGCCAGTCAGGGATCTTAACAGTTCTCTCTCTCTTCACTTCAGCCCACTGCTCCCAACTTCTTGAACTTCAGTCATCTTAAACTCTAGTATCTTGGAGTTTATTCCTTTACAATAATGGCGTATTCTTTCCATACCTCGTTCTGTCACCGCTTCCGAGTCAATGGTGGCAGAGAGCAGTTTTTTTTAATCTCCCCACCTCAATCAATGCCTCTTGGATACCTGTGTTTGTTGGTACTCTGCTGCTGTTGCACTCCTGCTGCCTCAAGTGGATCTACTCCCTTCCTGAAGCAGCGATTCTGCATATAAAGAAGAAAGTCTGCATTTTTAAAATTTGGGGTGGGGGTGCATATATTGTAAATTTATTCACCATTTGCTCCTCACTCGTTCTTATGGTGGTCCCGCTCCTGGGAGAAGCTCTGTGTTGGATTATTTTTTCCTTTGCATTGAGCTTGGTTTGTCAAGAGTCTTGTCCCTGCTTTAATTTTATGTTGACGTTTTTAATAATATCCCTTGTCTTCGCTATTTTACACTTAATTAATAGGAGTGGTGGAATTGTCTCAATAGCATGCTGTGCTGTTTACTTGCCATTCTCTAAAGGAGAAGATGAGTTGCAGCTTCCTCTGGATTCATCTATGCAAAGACTTTAAACAAGACCATCTTCACTGGCCCTTTGGTGTCAATTTGACAAAATTCCCATCTTCCCCCTGAGGTCCAGGATTCGGACTATGGGAGTCAGCTTTCCGTGCGAGTTAATACTTTGAAATCAGCTGAGATTAATTATTTAACAACAGTTTCTTGCCTTGCCCACCCTATGTATTAAAAATGTCAAGTTGTGCCGGGGAGGATGGTACAACTGGCTTTAATGATGATGTCCAGTGGCTGCTTTTAAACACAGCACAGGGGGCAGAAGGCACATAAGATAATGGTCCAAGTGTTAATTTCTACTCCCAATGACCCTAGCTCTTTTTTTAGGGCGTCTGAGATTTATACATAATCGTCTCTGTCCGGATGCTGTGGCTCTAAGGGATTATGTATTAAAAATGTCAAGTTGTGCTGGGGAGGATGGTACAAGTGTTAATTTCTATTCTCAATGACCTTAGCTCTTTTTTTAGGGCATCTGAGATTTATACATAATTGTCTCTGTCCGGATGCTGTGGCTCTAAGGGAAACACCAAAGACATTTATCACGAATGGAGGGGAAAAAAAAAATAATCAGACGTTTTCTTTTAGATACCAGCGTGTGTAGTGGGCAGGGGGGCTCGGGAACGAGCTGCTTGGAGGCTTTCCGTTTGTGAACGGTGTTGGGACGGGGACAACACAATAATCAGACGTTTCTTTTAGATACGAGTGTGTGTAGTAGGCAGAGGGGCTCGGGAACCAGCTGCTTAGAGGCTTTCCGTTTGTGAACGGTGGTGGGACGGGGAGAACGGGCTCTGCCGTTCCCGGTGGGCACAGAGAGCCGGGAAACGGTGGCTCCCACCGGGGGGGGGGG
>NW_015090921.1:2341506-2405340 GCF_001431845.1 Calidris pugnax
GGGGGGGGGGGACCGCTCAGCCACCGGAGGATAGAGCCCGGAGGGATGCGGGAGTTGGGATGCTGACAGCTAGACCCCCCCACCCCGCACCGAGCACCGGGGGGAACTGCACCGGCGGGGAGGGACCGGGACCGGACGACGGCTCCGGGGGTGGCGGCGGTGGGGAGCCCCGCTGCAAAGCCCCGCACCCGGTACCGCCTCCGCCGCGCCGAAAGTTTGCGAAGCGGTTCAGCGCCCGGGAAACAGCCCCCCCGGTGAAAACTTAAAAGGTTGTGGCCGCTCTTATCAACTGCAAAAAGCGAGGGCTGTTTCCTTTTCACGAGTGCGCCCGGTGGAGGAGAAAACATCGAAACGCTTGGCGGGAGTGTGTTTTCTAAAGAGTTGGAAGGCTTTTTTGGGGGGGGGTGTGAGGGGAGGAGATGCCTGTACCTCGTTTCTCCCCCTTCCCTCCCTCGGCAGCTGCTGGATAATTTCCCCCATCCGTTTTTCTCATGTGCTCCTCTGAAATCACAGGAAGCGTTTGCAGGGGGGGCCGCTGACCTCCCCCTGTCCGCAAGTTATTGCCCCCGGGGCACAATCACATGGGCTTTGGGTTTCAAGTAATATTATTTCTCTCCTAACGAGGAACCTAATTGCAGGCGGCTTTGAAGAAAGGTGCTAAACCGGCTCGGAAAGGCTGAGCAGAGATTTCTGCGCGTCAGAAAAGTTGCTTTTTTAGAAAACAGAAGTGCTCTTCGGTGCCCGAGCGCCACACAGATATTTAGCTGGAGTCTGAGCGAGAGGGATCTAAAGCGTGGATCTTAGTGTCGGGGCAGATCTGGATGTGTTTTATTCTGGCTGTTGCCCAGGTGCTCCTAGTTAATGTGTCTGGGCTGTTAACAGCCATGTGGAGGATGTCTGATTGTAAAGTGCAGGTTTGCTCCTAGGTGGTTGTGCCTTGATGTCTCCAGGACCTCTTTTTATGGCAGTTTGTCTTGCTTTCAAGTAGCTCTCTCATTGGTGCGCCCTCCTGTATCCTCTTGTCAAATGAACGTCAGCTTATGATTGGATGTGCCAGCTGCTTCCAGAAGTGAGTATCCTCTTCCCTTCATGGGAAGTTACACCTCGCAGCAAGGACACAATTCCTGAGCAATGTTTTTCCTATTTGAAGCAAGGCAAAACATGAGGAGGTGGCAGAGAAGATGCCAGAGTTTGTGATGAGTTGGTGTCCCTCTCCTTAGCCTGAAATTTTGCACCGTTGTCCCTCAGAAGTCCCTGCAGGGATGGTGTACAACTTAACAATCATAAAGTATCCACAGTGATAGAACTTGCCATGCCAAACAAGTAAATTGTTGGCAGCACTTGGTCATTTACCGCTGTATCTCAATACAGACGCAGGTAAAGCAAACAAATCTGCAAGACTGACCTTTTTGACCCTCTTTTGGTGAATAGTGGCAGTTAAAACTCCCGCTGCAAAGCCCCGCACCCGGTACCGCCTCCGCCGCGCCGAAAGTTTGCGAAGCGGTTCAGCGCCCGGGGCGGGAGGGGGGGAACGGAGCGGGGCGGGGGCTGCCCCGGCGGGGCTCCTCCTCCGGGGCCGGGCCTGGGCCGGGCGTGCTCTTCGGTGCCCGAGCGCCACACAGATATTTAGCTGGAGTCTGAGCGAGAGGGATCTAAAGCGTGGATCTTAGTGTCGGGGCAGATCTGGATGTGTTTTATTCTGGCTGTTGCCCAGGTGCTCCTAGTTAATGTGTCTGGGCTGTTAACAGCCATGTGGGGGATGTCTGATTGTAAAGTGCAGGTTTGCTCCTAGGTGGTTGTGCCTTGATGTCTCCAGGACCTCTTTTTATGGCAGTTTGTCTTGCTTTCAAGTAGCTCTCTCATTGGTGCGCCCTCCTGTATCCTCTTGTCAAATGAACGTCAGCTTATGATTGGATGTGCCAGCTGCTTCCAGAAGTGAGTATCCTCTTCCCTTCATGGGAAGTTACACCTCGCAGCAAGGACACAATTCCTGAGCAATGTTTTTCCTATTTGAAGCAAGGCAAAACATGAGGAGGTGGCAGAGAAGATGCCAGAGTTTGTGATGAGTTGGTGTCCCTCTCCTTAGCCTGAAATTTTGCACCGTTGTCCCTCAGAAGTCCCTGCAGGGATGGTGTACAACTTAACAATCATAAAGTATCCACAGTGATAGAACTTGCCATGCCAAACAAGTAAATTGTTGGCAGCACTTGGTCATTTACCGCTGTATCTCAATACAGACGCAGGTAAAGCAAACAAATCTGCAAGACTGACCTTTTTGACCCTCTTTTGGTGAATAGTGGCAGTTAAAACTGAAGAAGTCTGTGCCAAAAAAAAAAAAAAAGGGTGTATGCATGTGTCTGCAAGTATCTCGAGCTTTTGGAGAAGCCTGTTGCAGGTAAAAACAGGTATATAGCAAGAATTTAAAGCTATTGGTCCGCACTGCTGGTGCAGGGTGATGGAGCAGGGCCTGATGTTATGATGGTCCCTGTTAGTGTAAATACAGAATGTCACAGAACCTGTCTGGGTGATGTGCTTGCCGCTCTGGCTCCTGGAGCTCTGCCAGAAAACGAGATGGCTAATCTCAGAGCTTGGCTCCCCAAACATCTTGACTACATTTTAGAGTCGTAAACCTGAATGGGATACCTCGATGGAAGTAGAGTTTGCAGCGGTGATCCCCGCTACGTGTGCTTGGCATTGCTGTTGGCTCTACAGCTCTCGGCCAAGGGCAAAATGCCTCTTTTTTTTTTTTCTGTTGTCAGCTTGAAGCTGATGGTGTTCTGCCTCCTGGGTGTGCTGAGGGTGCCTGGCTTTGCTGTTAATCAGGTTGGGTGATATTCACACATCTCACCCTGAATTACCTTGACTTTCTTTTTGTCAAAGGGGTGAAGGCACCTGAATAACATCCCCACTCTTCCAAAATGAAGACTCAGATGCTGCAGGAGTTGACAAGTGGTGTTGGGCTTTTTTTTTGTTTGTTTGTTTGTTTTATTTTGCGTTGTTGTGTGTGTTTGCTTTAAACAATTCTGTGTCTACTAAACTATGGTAGCATTAGTGGAAAAGCATAAATCTTCCAGTATGTAGTTTCATTTATTTAGTGTAGATGAGCAATTTCCTTTTATATTCTTCTTCCACAAGCTTTCAGTTGTGTGCTTTAGCGGTGTTTTCCAACAGAGAATCCCTTCTTGCACCCTGGGAGTGTGAGTATATGCAGCAACCAAATCAATAGGTGCTTGGTTATGTAAAGCATTTGCGTTTCCAGAGTGTCTTGTAAACCTTGAGGAGGGATATTCTCTCCTCGTGAGCCCCAAAATGGGATTTCGGAAAACTTGGAACTATTTCTCTACATTCTCTTGAAGTTACAGAAGAAAATGTGGCTGGATATAAACATCCAGTTGTTTGTAGTTCAAACCAGAAGGCAGCACTTGCTGTGTGTTAACTAGAAAAAGAAATTGAACTGATTTGTTTTTTGGTTTTACTCCTAAAAAAACCCTGTAGTTCTTCAGACTGATGAAATTAACATTAAAAAAATAATTAAAACATTAGTTCTATGGAAATGATCTGTAGTCGATAGTTCTCTGGAATCTTCCTACGCTCTTGTGAAATAAGCAAATATTATCCTTGTTTTGTAAATGTGGGAAGTGAAGTAGAAATTGTCTTGCCCAAGGCCAACTCCGTTTGCCCTAGAATGCAACTTACCATTGAACACAATAGCATCTATGCTTCATAACACTTATAAAAGCTGATAAAGAGATGTTATCTTGAAAACCCGTCAAGGTTTTAAAAACAGATTTAAAAAGAAGTGCACATCCTGCACCTTTGTTGAATTCCTCTGCTGCTCGTGACTTTTATGGCCATTTCTCTCCTTAATAATACTTCCTTTTCTCTTGCTGGTGATTGAAAGAGTCATAAAACTGCAGAGATTTTACTGACTCTTCCATTGGAAAGGGTGAACTGCCAAATGAAGTGTTGGTAAAAGAAACATATAAGAAAAGTGGATGCTTTGTTTCGCTAGTCCTCCGTTCCTTCCACCGTGGCTATTTGTGATGTTATCTCCAAGGGGTCATACGTAGTAAGGTGATATAAATATATATATATATATATATATATATATACGTGCACACTTAAATTGACCATTTTTTAAGATCCCTGGCTTTACCTGATACAACATCCAAAGCTGGAGCTCTGGCGTGCAGCAAACCCACTCCATTAATTGGCATACTGTATTTAGTGGCTGTCTGCGTTTCACACAAATCATGGCAGGGAACGCTAATTGCGATTGTCGTCCGTGAATCTAATGGACTTGATGGTTAGGCTCTTGCTTTTTGCATCTCTAGTGCCTGTGGTTCTTTGCCATGGCTGTAACGTTAGGCATTTTTTTTTTATGGGATTGTGTTGTCTATTCTGTGCGAAGACTGGGGGCTCTAGTACTTCTTGAATGTCTTCTTTGTATATCGTCATCCATGTAGATTTCCATTTCTCTCTAATAAAGATAGTAACTATATGCATCCAGGGCCTTGTGATTCCGGAGGCTTGTGGTTTATTCATGCTGTGTATCTGGTCGCTCTGGGACTGTTACCTTGGCAGTATTTGGCTGCCATCCTGCTGCGGGTGAGTTCATGTTCAGGTTTTTCAGCTTTCCAGGCATTTTTTTATTTTTTTTCCCCCCTCTGTTATGCAGAACTGCCTGTTAAATGCTGAAGTATTCCAGCCTATCTCTTTAGTCTGAGAGACTCTTAGTGGTTCCTTGAGGAGCAAAACTCCTTCTGGGCTGCTGTGAGCCTAAAGGAAAGGAGGCTCCCTATGCAAGGGTGTGAAAATAAAGTCTTCCTAACAACTTCATTGACATCAAATGGAGCTGATGTTTGTGGACTTTTGCCTTGCGAAATTATGGATGACTGAAACTCTTCGTATTTAAGGAATTACATTTATTGCTTAAAATAGGAGAAAAAGTAGAAGGGGCATTGAAGAGTCAGAAGCCTGATTCTGATGGTGTGTGATACATACCTATAGCAGGATGCTTAGTGTTGGCATAGCACAACTTTGGGTTGTGAAGAGTATTAACTGAAGCTTTTGTTTTCCATGAGGTTCTTCTTAGGTTGTTAGATTTTCCTGTATTCAGCCACCACTCAGAAAGTCACAACCCATTGAGATTAAGGGGCAGCACTGTGTATGTGTTCCTATGTCATGTTTGTACTGCAAATTGCAGTTTTGTCAAAGAGCGTGTGACGGAAGACAGCGTAGAGTCTCGTTCCTCAAGCTGTTTTATGTTAATAGCAACTCTCTGATGTTGCAATACTTGGAGCTAAGAAGCACCAGCTATTTCCCCTGGATGGGTTAGGATGAGACTAAAATTCACCTCTCTGCACTGTAGTGATGAGGTTGTTTAGAGAAACGTTGCCCAGCAAATCTGCCACCAGAGAACGTGTTTGCCTGAAAACAGGTCCCACCATATTCACTGGCGTCAAGGTGAAGTTGGACTCCTTGGAGTTGAATTTCCCAGTAGTGAGATGTTCTCATGACTTCAGGCAGGGGAGACCCCTCTCCTGGCTACCAGCATGGTGACTTCCTCCATATGCCCTACCAGGGCATGGTCTCCTGTGTCTCTTTGTTACTGCCTGACAGCCCCTCCCGGCTGCTGGAGCTTTCTGTTTTCTATTGCATAGCAGCAGTTCTTTAATCAGAAATCTTGTTAGTATTCAAGGATAATTGATCCGACTCTCTGGTAGGGGGTGGGGACCCAGCCTTGCATCCTTCTCCTGCTTGCCACCCCCAGTTTGACCCCTGTTGTCTCTTTGTTTTCTCCCGTTAAGTTGGTGCCAGTGATGTGTGTGTGTGCTGTTTTTCCAAGCAGCCTGAAGTTGGCTGTAACCAAGAGCAGCCGTTAAATAGAGCCCGATTTCCCTGCTTCCTGGCGTTTACTTGTTCGGCTCCATTTTCTGGTCTTCTGTGTTTTTGATTTGCAGAGAAGGAACTTACTTGGTGCCCCCCGGGCATCTCTTAAACCCATTAGAACAAACTCCATTATTTCACTCTACTTAGAAATCCTCCTCCTTTAGTCCCAGCATCCATCAAAATAATGTATCCTCTGTAAGGCCCTGTGGAAAATGTTTAATGGGATCTTTTCAAACTCAAGGAGAGTTCCAGTTGGGAAGGGGGAGGGGAGAAGGCTAATGGAAGATGTGACTGTGACTTGCAGCGAGCCCGAACTTGGCCCGTGTCGGCTCTCCCTTCACCTCCACGCCGAGGGAGCCGCTGAACAGAGCGGATCCAACGCTGGGATCAAAGCTGGAAACAAAAGGCTTTGGGAGGAAAAATTTCCCGTCTGGCCCAAGAGGCAGCCACACAAAGGTGGTGCATAATTTATCATTTGAGGTTTATTTCTGCTCGCGCTCCTTCTGGAGAGGGAAGGGAAGGGAAAAAAAAAAAGAAAGAAGTGACTCTCCTGCTGTTTCGAAAAGGATAAGTGATGGCTTTGGAGACTTCAGGCAGGAAGGGGCCACAGACACCATGGAAAAACTTTTTCAGTGCAGCCTGTACCCAGCTCCTCTCTTCTCAGACGTGGTCAGGCATTATTTCTGTTGGGGGGGAACCCTGTTCTTGCCTTTTGAAGTTTCAAAGAGTCAGTACTTTTAACTTCTCTGGTCATTCCCAAGTCTCCGTGTATGGAGTGGCGCTCCTCTTGGCAAAATGAAGTTCTTTGAATTTTGGAGGTATTTTTCTTACCTCCAGGATCGGTCTAAGTGCTATGGCTCTGTGTAACACGGAGGAAGAGGCTATATTTGCCCCAAAGGGTTTGTAGTCTAAATTAGACATCTGACATCTGATAAGGATCAGGGATGTGATAATTCTAGTGGGATAGATAAGGTCCAATATTAAAATAACATAGCTTTCTAATTAAATTTCCTTTAGCTTTGGTTTAATGGGAAAGGCTTCTGAAAGTTTTTCCTTCTAATCACTCCTTAGAACAAGGATAGAGAGGGGTTTTTGGGTAGGAGTTGGCATCAAAGACTACTGAAAGCTGGTAACTGGGAAAATAAGGATGAGGCAGCAGATGCAAAAGTAGTGTAAACCATGAGAAGAAGGGAAAAGGATATTAGGAGTACAGATATTAACAGAAGCAAAGATAGGCATTTTGGAAGTAAGAGCCAAGGACTTGTGCTGGCAAAGGAACAGAAGAGCCGTGTAAGGAGATCCAAGTGGAGTAATTATATGGGATCTGATGGCAGAAAGAGTTGTTAATTAGGTTGTATAAAAGATGGAAATTTTGAAAGTGAAGATGAGCATTGAGCAGAATTTAACTGCTGAGGCAGGGGAAGAATTATTTTAGTAATAATAATCCTCCTTTAAAGGAGGATGTGGCAACTTGTTAGGAACTGTCAAAGGTAGAATCCCTGACTGAGTCCTAGTGAGTTGATTTCATGGAATATCAGGAGCTTAGCAATGGGGGCAGAGATGGAAAAGGAGACTGATATTGACATAGTGCTGAGATGGTGAGCCCACGAGATAGAGGTGGTGATTGAGCTGTCTGCAGTGGTGGAATGTGGGTCCTGCCAGGCTTGGGAGCACATACATACAGCCAGAAAGACTTTTTGAGTGGGATGTCTGGGAAGATATTTTGGAGGACAGTCCTGTCTGGAAAAGTGTATGAAATGAGAGGGCAGAATTGAGAAGCTAGGAGGTTAGAGATGGTTGCTTGGAAAAAGGCGTAAAGTGAGAATAGGAGATTACTCTGGGTTTGGAAAGGAGTCTGGGTACAGAAGCAACAAGGCTGGTGGCAGAAAATAACACCTTTCCTGGAAAAGGAGGCTACTTCCCTTCCTCTTGTCCATTAAGAATTGCTGTGTGAAGGAGTGAGTCATGAGTGAGAACTGTTAAAACATAAACATGTGATGTTCTCGGCCTCCTTCTCTGGAAGGCTCATAAGGAGCATTGTGTGACTATGCAAGAAGTTTTAGAGGGGAATTTGCACCCTGCTCCTTCAGCCTGAATCTCCAGCTCCGTCAGTTCATTTGACTTGGTGACAGCTGGTAGTGTCTGGGAGAGGTTCTTGCCCGAGGTGCAGCCATTCACTGTAGCAGAACCGTGTCTCGTGGGATCGAGGATTAGAATAAAATAAAGACACACCTTCATTTTTTTTGTCTTTGTGCTCCCACCCCAATTGGAGTTCTGCTACATTTCCATAACTGCTGAATAGTCAAACCCTTTCTTTGCAACTCTGAGGGCAGGGAGGAAAACAAGAGAAGTCTCAGGATTGTCCTGCTTCTGTTCCGGGCTCCTGAGGACAAACCAGGAGGTGGGATAATTCTCTGAATTAAAATTACATTTGTAATTGCAAGCCAGCTTTACAACTGTCCTTTTTTTTTTGTCATTCAGAGTTTGCAACTTCTTCAGGCTTGACAAATTTAGGAAATTAGGTTTTGGAGATTGTGTTCCTCTCCCTGTGATTTTTGAAGCCTGTTAGTCTTGAAAAGCCTGAGTTGAGTTTCTCAGGGCTGGAGGACATGCCCCTAATTTGTGCTGCCTTTTTTTAAAAAGGCCTTGGTCAGCATAGCACCTATTAGCATGAGGGAAAACTTAATGGGTCTGGCTCTGAGAGAAAACTGGAGATTTTGCGGCATGGGAGAGAGAGAGGGAGGTTGGAGGCTTTAGTAGCCAAGAAACAGGAGAGGATAGTCATTGGCAAGTAGGAATTCTAGTGGTCTATCTGCATTTTTGCCATGGATCTCAAGTATTCAGTGTCTAAATCTTAGAAAGCATGATGTGGGAGTAGGTGGGAGACTATGTTGGGTCTTCTGAGAGGGGCACAAGGTGTTGCCCTGCAAACAGACCCAAGGGAAGAGCAGGTTGGATTGAGAGCTGTGTCCATGAGTCATGTCCATGAGCTGAGTCAAAGGGGTGAAGAGATTTTTCTTGGGCATTGGCTTGGAAAGAGGGAAGGGCTGAATTGGGCTGACTGGTGAACTTCCTGCCCTTTGCTATCTTTGCTGGCCCTGGGTCCAACTTCTTTCCCCCACTGCTGAGCAGCAGCGGCAAGAGGGTGTTGACTCAGGAACAGCTGATTCACGAGTGGTTGAGATGTCTCCACCACAAGGGTGGTAACCTCATGCGTTGTCCTGGTTCGAACTGTCGCTGCTCATGAATCAACACCTCTTGTAGGCCTTTGTTCATTACGTTTTTGAGTGTAAGGAAGAATTCAGACCTGCAGTCAGCATTATCTTAAACAACAGAAGGCCTTTAGGCCTTTTGGGCGTTTTTGGTTTGGTGGTTTTTGTTATTTTTTTTTTTCTCAAGCCCAGTGTTCTTTTATCTCTGGAGCAGGTGGATGCCCTGCCTGTCCTCAGCTCCTTTGGAAAGGCAGATTTGTCATCTCTGCACCTTTGGCAGTTGGGTTGAGTAATTTCTATGGGAAGAACAGTGTTGATCCCTGCCTTCTGTGACCTTCTTTGACTTGAAGCATCTCATCCACTCACACGACAAACCCGTTGTTTTTCTGAGGTTTCTCTTGTTTGTGACCTGCCTCCTATGGACTGGAAGATGAGGAACTGTAATCTTCTGTTGCTCTTAGTGCAAATTCCAGACTGGAACAAAACAAGCTAATTCCTTAGATTAAGTTTTCCAGTCAATTATCCCTACGAAATGTTTTTTCGTACTTCCTTTCTTGCTTGTTATGGTTAGTTCTTCACCCGCAAGTCTTCAGAGGTCTGGAAGCAAATACTGAAGCTGGAAAGGAATGTTTAAAAAAAGGGATATTTCCTGTGATACTCTGTAGTAACTTTTTGTTGGTTGATTGTGGTGGAGAAGGAAACTCTTGCTGGTGGTAAGACATATCTGGAGCACAAGTCTTATGAGGAGAGGCTAAGGGAGCTAGGGTTCAGCTAGAGGAAAGGAGGCTGAGGGGAGACCTTATTGCTCTCTACAACTACCTGAAAGGAGGGTGTAAGGAGGTGGGGGTTGATCTCTTCTCCCAAGTCACAGGCAACAGGACACGAGGAAACAGCCTCAAGTTGTGCCAGGGGAAGTTCAGGTTGTATATTAGGAAAATTTTTTCCACTGAAAGGATTATCAGGCATTGGAATGAGCTGCCCAGGGAGCTGGTTGAGGCACCACCCCTGGAGGCGTTCAAAAGATGGGTTGACATAGTGCTGGGGGACATGGTTTAGTGATGGTTTTGGGTTTTTTTGTCAGAGTTAGGTTGATGGTTGGACTAGATGATCCTGAAGGTCCCTTCCAACCTAGATGATTCTGTGATTGTATATACTGGAAGTAGAAGAGGAGCTCAGATGATAACCTTCTGAGAAATGACCCATGAGCAATTTTTATGCTGCAGATGCTTTGGAACAGACTGTCAAGGAAGAGAGGGTGGCAGGCACTTGCCTACTTTAAACACTTGGCAAACCCCCCCTGTTTAACTTAATTGGGTACGCGAGGCCAAATCTAACACAGTATAGAAGTAATGGGAGATACAGCGCAAGTTAAACCTATGTACGATCCATCAAACGTAGGGTGAAAATAAACAGTTCTCAGACAGAAGCCTTCGAGCGAGGAAGGGAGTGAGGCGGAGATGACATCTTTGGTATGTGCATCTTGACTTGCCGCTCAGGCCAAACAGTCTCTGAGCTCAGACTTAAGATGAAGTGACTGGGAGAGCTGCCAACACACCTACGTTTGCTTGGCTCATGCGCTGCCGTGCGTTGGTCCTGCAGGTTCATCTGGGAGAGGCATGCAGTGATACCTGGGTTTGTTTCGGGCTGCCACTTCAACAAGGTCACAACGACGTGGTTGGCACCCCGTATGCCTTAAGATCTTAAAAAGAAATGTGGTGGGGATGCTACAGAAGCGTTGTGAGGAAAGTGGGCCATCAGGGGTTATGCCACAGAAGACCAGATATGCCGAGGGAGCCAGCTTTTCTGTCCTTAAGGGTTGAGTTCCAAATTTAAGCGATGTGCTGTGTGGCTCTGTGCCCTTTGGAGACAAGCAGAAGGGGGGATGGCTCACAAGAGGGACCCTCTACAGCCCTGCCCTGACCAGCTTCAGGAGCCCATGTGTGCCTAAGGCTCTGTGCCAGTGTGGCTGTAGTGGCCCTGGCAAGTAGGGAACATTTCAGCTCCTCAAACCATGAGAACTGAGTGCAATGCGGAGATTTTTCTGCTATGTTATTTGATGGCAAATTAAACGTTTGACTCCCACAGGAATGAACTCCAGAGCTCTGTATGTTCTTACATTGTAACCGATGCAAAGTTAACTTTTTTTATTTTCATATGTGCAAAGACACGATAGAACTTAATCTATCTAGTGGTGGCTACAGAGTAGATCTGGAAGGATTTCCATTGCTGATCTCTGCATAAAAAGACTTGATTTCAGTGCTATCTCAGCCAAAGCAGCAAAAGCTGTCTCCACCTAGAAGTACTAGAGAACTGTTAGACTGAAACCAAATGAAAACGTTGTCCATTCCTACGAAAACATTGTTTCTGGGATTTGGCACCCCTTTTGGGGCTAATGAAGCAAATAACTTAATCCAAAGTCCATCTGTTTGAGAAATTAGCTTGAATCTAAACCAGAACACAAGTTTCTATAACAAAAAAAAAAGCCCAAACCTACTAGCCAACTAGACTGCCACAAGTTATTGCGCAAAGTTATTGTGCTGGCAGATAGTACCAAATGAAATGTGCAAAATCAAGTCAGACTCTTACCAAATACTGCACTGGCATGTGCAACTTTGAATTGGATACAGGAGAACACCATAAATCAAATGCTAAATGTCTGGGAAAAAGAAGTAAAAGGAGAGATTGAAAAGGAAATCTTCTAACCCTGTGAGTAAAACATAAAAGATTAGAGAGAGCAAGAAAACACTTATCTTACTAGAAATAAAACATTATTCCTTGAAATATTTTCGTTTCTATCATTGGATTCCTTCAGCAGCCTTCTCTGTTGAAACCTCTGTGGAGGCAGGCACTTCATATGTTGAATCCACTTCTGGGAGAAACTCAAGTGTGCTGTCTCTTACATGTGGGTAACACTTGCAGGGCTTGTTTTGCCAATAAAAGTGTCTTTGAATTGACTGTGGTGGGATGTGGTGCAAGTTCTGATGCAACATGAGGCTCTTTGTAAGTGCAGATTTTGATGAGAACTCGTCTCTAAAATCTCTAGTAATTTTGTTTTCTTGTTGCTGTTGTGAATTGGCTCCTTCCTCTCTGTGGTCCGTTGTTGTATGGTTGATGTTTGAAAATGAAATGTCTTCCATCTGGTTAAGAAACTTGATTTATCCTTGGAGGCCTGAACTACTGCCTTTGCTGGTAGGAAATAAACAGTGTTCCAACTGTCCCTAATTATCACCCACTTGCCTTCCTGCAGATCCATGTCTCTTGCAAGGGCACTAGAAGAAATGACTTATGGATCCTGAATTGCGTTTTCCCTGCCCTCTACTCCTTTGTCTCTATCAACTTAGCCCTCTTTTCCAGTTTAAACTTTGGAAATTAAACATGCTACTTAGGACAATTAAACAGTGGGCTGGGCAGTGGAGACGTGGCTTGCCTGGAACAGTCAGTGGCTTGATTCAGGTGGTGGAAGGAATGTAACTGCAAATGACTTACAAGGGCATGTTACTGATTTGGAGTAGGGATTAATATACTCTCATTTTGTGGGAAATACTGTCTTCAAAATACAGTTTTAGAGTAATAGAAAACCCACGTTTGGGGTATCAGGATAAGAGGAATTTTTGTTCCTGCTGTCTTTTGCTTTCAGTAAACTGGATATCTCCCCGAGAAGAGTTTTTTGGTGGGGGTGCTGGGATGTTGTCACTGCTGAGGACTGTTCTCTGTCATGTCTCTCCATGTGGCTTGGCCTCCAGCTGCAGGGCTTCCTTGAAGCACAGGGTGTGGGTGGATGTTACGCCTCAACTAGTGTGACTGTGGGTCCCCCCACAAGAGCCATCTCACCCCCTTGTCCCTTTGATAGGTCTCTCTGTGTGTGTATGTGTGTCTGCTAGGTAAATCAGTTCGTGGAACTGACCTGCAAAATGGTGAAACTGGTGGCACTATGGGGTTTGTGGTGTTGGGAAGCTGAAGAGAGTCGCTCTTCAGCGAGCTGATCAGTACAGACCTGATGGAAGGAGGTGAGACCAGCTGCTTTCTTGGGACTGGCTTGCTGCTACTTTGCTTTGGCTTAACGGTAATTTGGAAAGACTTTCCCTGGAATCAAGGGGAGGGGAGAATCCAAGCTCAAGATTCAGTTTCCATGGCTCATGCAAGCATAGGCCTCTATTGTATTGTACTTGTATGAGTCTCCTTCTCTGGAGACATTCAAAAACCACCTGGACAAGATCCTGTGCAACCTGCTCTAGGTAGACCTGCTCTGGTGGGGGAGTTGGACTTGATGATCTCCAGAGGTCCCTTCCAACCCCATATGATTCTATGACAGTCTTAGTGCTGCACTCTTGTCAAAGTGTGGTGAAAGATCAACCTATAGATGTTGCAACTGATCTTCAAACCAGGACAAGTACATTAATTGCTGATGGTGATCCTTATTTGCAGAATCTGGACCCGAGTTTTGCCTGCTCCCCCCACTGCTCTCCGCTGATGGCAGTGGCATCTCATGGTTTGACAAACCTGGTCTGGGTATGCACACAAGAGGAGGCACCATCCCACCCTCCTCCACAGTTGATGCAGAAATGACAGCGCTGACACTGCCTGGTTTGTCAAAGGAAGACAGAGCTGTTTGGAAGCATAAGCTGCCTAAATGGCCATTCCTGTTCTCCCTGAATGAACACGGGGCAGGCGGAAGGGGGAAGACCTACATGGGCTGAATCTCACACATGAATTGTCAATTGGATCATGTAAAGATTCGCTCTGATGGAAATCAGAGCTTCACAGTGTTACATGCAGTGTGTGAATACAATAAGGTCAGTCCATACTCCGAAGAGTTCATAATTTCTACGTGTGATAAATTGACAACAAGAGGAAAAAAATCACAGTGAAATACTGATTAACATAGTAAATAGGGGTTCCACTTTTACCTCGTAGTCTGTATGTAGTTGGTACTGCTTGTCCTGTCCTCTCCATCCCCAAAATATCTTTCTGGTGAAGCTGCCTTTCTTTTGTTTTCTTTTTTTCCCCTCTGACACGATGCGTGCAAGATTATCACAATTAAATAGAGGCATTTGTTGTGGCTGGGGTCTGATACGGGGAGGGTGAAAATTCTTCTCAGATGTAATGCCCTTCTAAGAGGGTCTAGTTGCTGTTTTTGTCCTAGATAGTGCACGTTCCTGTTATCTCCCAGCGTATTCAATAAATGGCTAGCTTTAGTCTAGTGAAGGGTATCATATCTGAACACACAGATCTCTTCTGCCTCCGTGACTCTTCTACCCCTTCCCCTATCGTGACTATAGCAGCTCTTGAGATGGATTGCAAATGGATATTTAACCGTGTAACCACAAAGGTCAAGAAATTTGAGAACAGAAGCCTAAATTGGATTTGGTTAGGAATCCGGGTGTTAAACCCTGGATTCCTGACTTGGGATAGTTTAGCTGTGGCCAACTATAAATAATAATTACTGAATGTTCCTTTTTGCCGCTTTGTAGCAGCGAGCTAAATTGCTGGGTGGAATTCTGTAAATACGTGATGGGCTTCAGTGGCTGTATTTACCCAATAGCTTGAGTGTTTTTCCCCATAACCTTTTGAGATCATCTGTGCAGGACTTGGGAGTGTCCTCTCTGCAAGCTGTGATGTGAAGGTTACCTCTGATTGTTAGGCCAGGTGTGCTGATGGCTAGATCTCTCTTCTTTTTTTCTTCTTCTTGTTTCCTCCCCTTCTCTCTAAACATAGTTGACAATTTAATTTTGGAGTCTACAAATATTTTTTTCTTGCAAGGGTAAAGAACTGAACCATGGTGACCGGTTGCTTAAGAGTTGTGTTTTTTTCCTGCGTGCTGAAGTCAGTGGCTTTTTCCCAAATTAGACTGTTACATTTTTTAAACATTTACTGTACTTAAGTGTAGAATGATCTAATTCACCATGTTTGTTCCTTTTCGTAAGAATTTTCAGCACAGTAGCCTGTGTATCCTACTTCTACATGTACAAACACTTGGTAAACAGACTGTAAGAAGAAAACAACTCTTGAGCCACTGTAATAAATGCATCTGTAAAGCCTTAAACAGGAAATCACCCCAATTTCTGTCAATTTGGCTTTGAGACCGTGGTTCTGCAAACGATGAAGCAAAGGCAGGAATCAAACTGGGCTGGGTGAGGACTAGATGGAAGATCCTTCAAATGGGCATCTTTCTTTTTTTTGCTCTTCATTGCCCACTGGACCACTTTCCCTGATCTGCTTTTTATTAGGCTGCACAAAGCTGTGCTGGTTCATGGGGGTAATGGGACTGGGAGCAGGGAAAGGAGGTCTGGGAGCTCTTTAAGATAGTGCTACTGATGAGTATGAAATCACAGTCTTGAAGTTTCTCTCCCATTTTGAGCAAGTATCAGTGTGTTTCTGGAGGACCCAAGAGCTGTGTTATCACTTAAGCAGAGTCAAACCAAGGCTGCTTCCTATCCTTTGCTTCTTGCAGAAGAGGGTTTGTTTTGGGAGGATATCTGGCAAAGAAATCAAGAAACTAGGTTATAGCATGAAGGGCAAAAGATTATATCTTCCCCATGGAAAACAGTCGTGCTCTTCTGAGGACTTGATATCTAAATCATCTTGTATGTATTTCAGTTTGCCAAGTGTTTGTGTAGTTCTAAGGAGGGACATGGGAACGATTTCCACAATGCTGTTGCTATTTATAATTCCACGCTGTTTGATAGTGGACAATAAAAAAAAAAATGTAGGGAAGGGAATGAACCTCTAAGCACACTTCCCAGAGTCTGGAAATAATGGACCACGGTCAGCCTTGGAGTAAAGGACCAGGAAGTGGGAAACCTAACTGGGCTCAGCCTCTGAGCTTGAGATGTATGCTGTGATGACCGTAGTGGTGTGTAGCTCAGTGGCGTACCGTGACTTCAGTGGATCTGATCTTGACTCATCAAGGGTTGTTGGCTGAAGGTCCAAACGTACCAGATGTTTTTACTTAGAGAATGATCTGTAGGAATAAATGTTATGTTCTTGCAGTGTCTGGGAATGGCAGTGTATGGTACCAGAAATATTTAGCAAATTTCGTCAAGATACAAACTGCACACTAAGGCCTTTTCCCCACCACAGAAATCCTTTTTTTTTTTTCCTCCTGACTGAAAGAAGTCATTTTACTGCACAACCATTAAAATGGAGTACTACCTAACTTTCCCGCTTAGGAGTGGAAAGAGAGGGGCAAAAAGTCTGAAAAAGTCTTCCCAGAAGCTTCTCAAGGTAGATTATAATTACTGGAGTTAAAATTCTGCTACGAATAGAAGTAAATAGATGAGCAGCCCTGTACTCTAATGTTTCTTTACTGCTATCCAGTCATTTTAGGTAGCATTTATAGCACTGATGGGTTTGGGTCATTCTTTGATCAGAGGAAGTACTCTATACTTGGCTGAATAACATCACTTCTTGCAATGTCCACAAATTGCCTCAAAAGCTTGATTCAACTTGATTTGTCTGTTGCACCCCACTTCCCGTAGCACAGTGGGATAACAGAAGGAAAATGGCTCTTGAGTCATCGCCGTAAATGCATCTGTAAGACTGAACAGAAGATGCCACACTCTCTTGTCATGGTTTTTGGCCCTGAGATTATGGTTCTAGCAAAAAGTGGTGTGCCTGCGTGTCAGGTGAACTTTTCCTCTGTAGGTAGAAGAGTTTAAAAAAGCTTTTTAAAAGTGTCAAAAATTCTTCTTCCAGGGCTGAATGATGAGTCTGCTGAAACGATCTGTGAGCTTTGTGAGGAATCTGTGTCTTTTATTTAGGTAGGCGCTTCAGATCCTGGAACTTGGTCCAGGAAGTAGTACCAGAAACAGTTCTTAGTAATATTGTTAATACAGGCTCTTCTCATGAGAAAAATCCGCAGGCATCTTTATCCTGCTTTTGTATGGAAGCAATGGTTATTTCAATATGTGTGCGTATCTTCTCACCCAAAAAAACTGGTCCCAGAGAATAAAAGTTTCATGAAAATAGGCAGCACAATAAAGGGAAGGCACCACAGAAGCGACTTGGCTGTGGGTGAAGATTCCTCGTGAGTTTGCATTTTGTTAGACATGAAAGAACCCCCTCCCTCGCTCCATTTGGCAACAGATGCACCAGAACTGTCTGTTAGAGATGAATCCATCTGAAACTGGCTTTGTTGGTTTTGTTTCTCGTGTAGCTTTTGAGATTAATCAGGTGTGCAAGTTGGAGTTTTGCTGGACAGAAGCCTCTTTCCAGGTTCTCAAGCAGTGGCGGTGGTCCAAGCGGTTAGTTCACCAAGCTCGGGAGATATTTACCCCTCTCTCGTTAGGAGGCAGAAGTCTTCAATGGGCTTTAATTGGGTTGCACTTTAGGGCTGCTGAAAGGCTTTGGCTGGTTTAGGATGTGGCCGCTTGGCCGCAGAGCGACATTTTGGGTGGGAAGCACGTTAAACTGGTGTTCTGAGCTAACTGGCTGCTGGCTGGCTCTCAAAGACAAAGGAGAGGTTTGGGTGGGGGATTCGCATGTTGGTTTTGTTTCATTTAAACTCATGAATTTTTTGGACTGGGTTTTGTCTGTTAAGGTTCTCCTAATATGGTCATCCCCAGCTTCAGGGTCCACGGAGGCTGCGCTCTCTTAGACAGCAAGAGGTTTAACTAGGATATCTGAAATAATTACTGGGCATTCAGCCTCTGAATGGTTGAATATGAGGTAAAATATTGCTGAATGTCACAGTTTTACAGCCTGGCAACTTCCATTTATTTTAGCGTGCCGGATTATAAGCTGGTGCTTTAGGAGCTGTGCGCAACTGTCCTGAGGTAACATCTTGCCAGATGAGATCCTCCAGATTGCTGGGCCTGGGCTGATTGAACTGGAAGGAGGCTGCAGGCGTGATGTTCTTTTCCCTCTGGAGACTTAAATCCCTTGGTCTTCAGGCCGTGTTAGAAGGTCTGTGTGCCTCAGCCGTGGCCTTGCCAGGGTGGAAGTTACCTGAGGGGTTTCGCTGAGTGTAGGGAAAGGAAGGGGAGATGTCCTGTATACTCCCAAACCTCCTCAGCATGAGAGAGACATTTTATAATGCCAGTTGAACCAGTTCTGATGGTCTTTCCTAATTAGTTACATCTGAAAGGCCAGGGATCTTTTTTACTTTTACAGATTTTTTTTCTTTCTTCTTTTTTCTTCTTTTCCCTCCCCTACTTTTCCCCTTCCTTTTGTCTTGCTTTCAGCTCACCCATCTGCATCTGGTCTTGCCCAGGCAGCTGCTGCTCTATTTGTATGTTCCCTGAGGGAGCTCTGGTCCTCCTTTAAGATCTCCTGTTGCTTTGGGAATTCACCTTTTAGACATGGTGCTTCATTAGCCTCTCTCATTTAGTTAGGACTGTGAGAAAAGAACTTCCCCTCCCAAAAAAAAAAAAAAAAAAAAAGGTAAATAAAATCACAGGTGGGAAACCTTCCACAGCTCTAATTGAAAGTCAAAGGCTCCTGAAGTTACTTAGGCATTTTTAAAAGCTTTGCCCGCAGCGCTTGCTGTTTGCTGCTGATCCCAGAATGCAAACTCCCTGTCTTCCCTCACGGAAGCTGCCTAATCCTTGAGCGGTTACGGCTACGAGTTGCCAATATAATTTTATGTTTGATCCCCCTTTGCTCTCATAACGCGCCGCCGCGCGGCTCCAAATGAACTCTGTTAGCGCTGACCATGAAATCCCCCCCCAAAAAAAAAAAAAAAAAAGCAGAAGAACGAGTTTCCAGCAGCATCTGCTTGAGAGAAGAGCGTCCCTATGTAAATAGAGCAGGTTTAAAAGCCTCCTGCTATTAGCAAAGGAGCGGCTGAGGAGTTTTTGAAGGAATATTGTTCGACCAAGTTGGCACTTCGTTGGAGGTGAAGGCTGAAGAGTTGTCTCCTGCTCTTTTTCACCCGGGGGGAGGCTTGCACACCGGCGAATGGCCGCGCTGCCGCCTTGCACCGTTGTCTTCCTCCCCTTGCTTCGGTCTCAGCACAGTCCCTCCTTTCTGTTGCTGCTCATTAGAGGAAAAAGAGCCATTTGGGGGATTTTTTTTTTCTGACCCATCCTCGGGTTCTGCCTTTCCGGGCGTTGTGGGAGAGCCGTCCCCTCTGCAGGCGATGGTGGGAACGTCCCCAGCCTCACTTATCACCAGTGACAAATCAATGGCAGCCTTCAGAAAGCTGGCCCCCAGGATCCCCGCTCGGCCCAGCTCTGGAGCAGTGGGAGGCTTCCCTGGCGGATAAAGGGCTCCTTGCAGCTCTGACTTGTTGCCTTAAATCTAACTGAGGAAACCTTTTCATTCATTCATTTCTTCTCTCCCCCTCCCCTCTCGATTTGTCTTGGGGGAAGGTGGCGGCTGGTGGAAGGGGAGTAGGGGGGGGGCAGCTCTTGGGCAGGCGGGGGACACAGAAGTGGGGGAGCATTGGGGTTTGTAATGGTTTTTCTGTTTGCCTTTCACAATAGTCTGGCTAGTGCACGCAGAGCTGGGCTCACAAAGCCTCCCCGAAGCGCCCGGAGTCCCGCAGGGCTCCTCACAGTGCAAGTTTGCTGTGTGTATTCCTACCAACAATACGGCTCAGCCCAGCAACAGGCTCCAGCTTTGGGCAAATATTTCTACAGCTTTTCCTTAATGGCTTGTTGAGGGGAAGAGGGTGAGATGGGTTTGAGAGGTGGGAGGGGGAAAGAAAATCTGTGCGTGTGAGGGAGAGGAGAATAGAGATGGGCGAAGGGATTTATCTCTGGCTTCTAAAGGGAGCCTTTGTCAGCGTTCAGCTGGAGAGGGTTTGGGGGACATCAGTGTTGGATCTGAGGGAGAAGGAAGATTTAGGCAGACAACACATAATGGTTTGGGCACAGTCAGTCTCTTATTTTGCTTTTCATTTAGTAGGAGAAATTAGCTGACAAGCCCCTTCTGGGTGGTTTCATCCAAAGCATTGGTGTAGGCTGAAAACATGACCTTCCCTTGCGCTAAGCATGTCTAGCTTAATTCTGCTTAACTGTTCTCTGTGTTTTTACGCTTGACTTCATGTTCCCTATACTACCTGTGAATTGTCTCTTAATTTCTGTTTTGTTTGATCTGGGTCCAGCTCCAGATGTGGAAGAAATCAGAGAAGTGTTGTCTCTTTAAAGCAATCTATTGCAACTTGAATGTCTGATGGGTTTTGGCCTGGGAGAGTCAGGTAAGCTCACATCCAGGTGCTGGTTCTGCCTCCCATTTCTAAAGCTGCAGTGGAGGTACCTAAACAGCATGAAACAGCTTGATTGTGTCAAGAAGAGATCACATGAGCCCCACTTTTCCCTAGCATTGTGGGGAAAAAGGTAAACAGGCCACCTCCTTTAAAAATTCCTTTCCCTCTGTGCAGGGCTGGCAGCAAGCTTGGCGTGCCCACAGTTTGGGGCTAAATCCTTACTTTGGCTAAGCTGTGTTGCATGTGTTATTTGCTGTGTATTAAAGATTCAGATGTCATCTTAAGAACTGCTGCTGGTGTAGTAGGAGTGATGCCAGAAGCATCATCCTTGTTCTAGATGCATCATGTCAGAAATTAACTTTGGGCAGGAGATGCTTACTACCTGTGTCAGTATTCTCCCAGGACAGGGACTGTCACTTGCTCTTAGGTCAGAGGTCCACAGGTATAACTGGGGGTTGCACTTGGACTTTCTGAACTCCCTGGCTCATCTTCCACTTCCAGTCAGTTAAATGCCAGCAAAATTCCCAAATTGAATCCAGTCTCCAAGGGATCGGCAGAATTCAGTAAGCAAAGGCTTTCTCTGTGTCGGTGTGTGAGAATATGCAGGATGGGGGGAGGCAAGACTGTAAAGCTTTCAGTAAAGTTCTTAGCGTGGATAGAGCCAATGCTTTTAAATAAGGGACATCTTTGCCTCTCATTTGCAGATGAGGGTAGAATCAGAGTTGTTCTTTGTAGGAAGAAATTACTCGTATGCCAAATACATTCTTTTGATTCAGGTCTGTATGTAACTGACTTCATGGAGATTTTCAAGCATCCTTATCCTCACTGGGATCCGGTGACTGCCCCTTTCTCCTGTATTAATCATGATATAGTATTTCTAGAATTTCTAGAATGTGAACTTCTATCCTTAGAGGTTCACAACAACAAGCGAGACAAGGTTTGTCGGGAAAGAGAACAACTTCAGTTAGACCAACTAATATGGCCAGAAAAAACAGACAAGCTGTCAGGAGCAGTTTCTCCTGAGAACTAAAATAGAGACATAGGTCTTTAAGTGTAAGTTGAGAACAGTTGCTTTGAGTTCAGCTTGACTGTGTTCGTAAATTAGAAATTCAAGAGAAAGCTCCAGATAACTCTGGAGCAGAAGGGAATGAGGTGTGGGAAAAGAGTGGTGCTGTAGGGGCCAAGCCTGATCCCTACCTGATTTTCCTCTTTCAGTTGATTAAAATTTGACCATTTTCTATCTTTCCAGGGTGAAACTGGAGGGAGAGAGAAGAGTTTCTGCTTAAAAGTGTCTGTGAAACTTCAGTTAGAAATGATTTGGTGAGCTTGGAGAAATAAAGGTAGAGAGAAAATGTATTTGGTTTGGGCTGGGGTTTTCTTCCCCCAATGTTTAAAATCTTGCCATAGTACAGAAAAGCTTGAGAATGTTTGTTTAGCCTCGCATGCTCCAGAAATACGAAAAAGCAGAAGGGGCTTAAAGATTTTTTGATATATCTGAAATTCACCCATGCCTGGTGGAGTCGTGAATATGTGAAAATCAGTACTTGTTATGTGCTGAGTAAGAGTTTAAAAGCCTGATGGCAAAAGCCTCTGTCCCTCTCTGCGATAGACATTGATTGTCCAGTCTCAGGCTTGAGTTGAACAGGAGGCTGCTGCAATTATTCCCTCAAGTGAAGGGCTGCAGAATCATAGAATGGTCTAGGTTGGAAGGGACCTTAAAGATCATTGAGTCCGACCATTAACCTAACATTGCCAAAACCATCACTAGGAACTGTAGGCTAGATAGTGCCTTCTGAGAGGCTGCCCTCTGGGCTGAGTGCTCCTTTGCTGGCCTACAGAGGTGAGGAGGAGGAGGAGAAGGCAGCTACAGAAGGCTGTTTCTGTGCGATATGATACGATATTTGAAGATTTCGTTGCAATGCAAGAAATAACATTTAGTCCCCTATGGAGCTGAGTCTGTCATCCCACAAGGCCATAAAGCAGGCACGCAAAAACAGCGCAGCTGTGTGATGCCAAATACTGAATAATGCAACATTTCTGCCTGTTTGGATTCTTTCAGGTAATTTTTAAGGGTTAAATTTTTACTAGTTGCTTTCCACCTGGATCACTTGGCTGCTCTTTGGCAATTAGCTTGCACCTGACTTAAACTTGGGTATGTGTACTCAGTGGAAATGGAGAGAAAGGTGGCTGTGCTTGCTCCTGGTTTGGCTCTGATTTGAATTTCTGGGCATTTCTCAGAAGGAAAAAAAAAAAGGAAGATAAAAGTTTAGGAGGAAAGAGTAGAGGAAGAGAGTTGGATTAGGGAAGTTTGTTAAGAGATAGAAAAGGGATGAGAGAATGTGGGCAGGTAGAAGGAGGGCTCTGGGTAGCAGATGTGAGATGGTAGACTCTTCTCTCTTTTCCCTACATCCTGTCCCTCTTGCTCCCAAGTCCCATTTGCTGTAGTGGCTCACCCATAAAGCAAGTTGCGTCTTTCAGGTTCTTTTCTGTTTCCTGTCTTAGGTGTCTCTGCGACGGACATTGATTGTCCAGTCTCAGGCTTGAGTTGAACAGGAGGCTGCTGCAATTATTCCCTCAAGTGAAGGGCTGCAGAATCATAGAATGGTCTAGGTTGGAAGGGACCTTAAAGATCATTGAGTCCGACCATTAACCTAACATTGCCAAAACCATCACTAGGAACTGTAGGCTAGATAGTGCCTTCTGAGAGGCTGCCCTCTGGGCTGAGTGCTCCTTTGCTGGCCTACAGAGGTGAGGAGGAGGAGGAGAAGGCAGCTACAGAAGGCTGTTTCTGTGCGATATGATACGATATTTGAAGATTTCGTTGCAATGCAAGAAATAACATTTAGTCCCCTATGGAGCTGAGTCTGTCATCCCACAAGGCCATAAAGCAGGCACGCAAAAACAGCGCAGCTGTGTGATGCCAAATACTGAATAATGCAACATTTCTGCCTGTTTGGATTCTTTCAGGTAATTTTTAAGGGTTAAATTTTTACTAGTTGCTTTCCACCTGGATCACTTGGCTGCTCTTTGGCAATTAGCTTGCACCTGACTTAAACTTGGGTATGTGTACTCAGTGGAAATGGAGAGAAAGGTGGCTGTGCTTGCTCCTGGTTTGGCTCTGATTTGAATTTCTGGGCATTTCTCAGAAGGAAAAAAAAAAAGGAAGATAAAAGTTTAGGAGGAAAGAGTAGAGGAAGAGAGTTGGATTAGGGAAGTTTGTTAAGAGATAGAAAAGGGATGAGAGAATGTGGGCAGGTAGAAGGAGGGCTCTGGGTAGCAGATGTGAGATGGTAGACTCTTCTCTCTTTTCCCTACATCCTGTCCCTCTTGCTCCCAAGTCCCATTTGCTGTAGTGGCTCACCCATAAAGCAAGTTGCGTCTTTCAGGTTCTTTTCTGTTTCCTGTCTTAGGAAAAAAAAGAGACTTCTAAGTTTGAGAGGTCTGAGGTTGACCTGTTTGGCACAGTGTTTTACTTCTGTATCTCCTGTGTTGCTTCCCTTTCCTTCTGTTGTGTTTTATGAGCGTCCAACACTTCCACAAACCACAAAACCTTGGGTCTTCAGGTTGGATACTGAGGAACAGAGGTTGCTGGCTTGGGACTCTGGCTGTCTGAGATCTATAAGATGGAGCTGATGGAACCATTCACAGCAGTAAGATGTGAAGACAGATGAATCTGTGTTTATGGACTGCCTGACTGCTATGGTGGTGAATACCACATAATAATTTCACATTCAGTTCAGGTAACGTGGTGTGTTGTCATAAAGTGCGAGAGGGGCCTGTTAAAAGCTGTGCAGGTGAATTTAATTCTGGGATTTCATTAAAGCTTTTTTAACTTGTTTATAATAGATTTTAAATGTCTTCTGGAATCAACAGCAGCTGGATTTATTTTGTTCTGAAGCATGCTGTGTGAGATAACTATCTTTGCCAGACTGCTGCTCCATTCTGTGTACCGGAAAGCGACCCTTTTAAATTCACACCTGTAAAAGTAAGCTTACTAAAATCTTCCAGATTCTGTAACACTAGACCTGATCCGTTGTTTCCCTTCCATGGAGAGAGTCGGTGTTGGGAAGTGTCAGCTGCCTCTGCAGTTAACCTGTTCCTCGTGGACCATTCAGTGGTGTTTTTATGCTGACACATTTCCCACTCTGTTGGGGAATATATATGTGTGTGTATATATATATATACACTACAATATTATTTTTTCCTTGAGTTGGCCTAAGGTTGTCTCCCTCCTGTTTCTTCTCCTGCAAGAAGAAGAGATCCAAGTCTTTCCTAACACTGCACTTGTAGCCTCTTTCAGCTTCTTTTCACCCATTCCCTGGTGAATGAGCGTGGACTAAAGGCCACCGGGTCCACACGTGAAAAGCACAGGGAACATGAGTTGAGCTCGTTGAGTTCCACGTTAATTTCCCCCCGGAAACTGCCTCTCTGTAATTACAGTTCCAACATCCTGCAGAAGAAAAGGGTCCTGTCCCCCCTGCAACTCCCCCCCTGGCAAATTTGATGCTCCTTGCAGGAGGGAAACCATGCGTGGAGCAGAGCAGGTCAGCTGGGGCCTGAGAACGCTCCCCTTCCTATGTCTTCATTGCAGGAGGGGGGTGGAGGCTGTTCCTCTCCCCGACCCCCTCCTTGCCCCCTTCCCCCAGATCTCCCAAGTAAATACAATTTTATTTTATTATATCGCTGCTGATCTGCTGTTGTTTTTCGTACAAAAAAAGGTGGAAGGGGCAAGAAGGAACGAAAGAGCCTGGCGACAGGAAGACATGAATTGCTGAAGAATGACACTGGCAGGGACTATTGTTCATTTTAACGCTGGAGCAGGAGCAGAGAGAAACGTTCACACGCCATTCTTGGGCATCCTGCTGGGCAGGCTAGGAAAGGGGCATTCCAGCTGGTCATGAGATTTGGCCAGACAGATTGAATTGGGCTGAATAGAGTGCTCGCCGGTTTTTATTATTATTTTTTTTTTCCTCTTATAAAGAAACCCACTGATTAATTGCAATGGAACCTGATTAAAGGGAGAGTCTGAAACTCACATAGACATTACAGACATAAAGCTGTCATCCTACCAGCGTGTGATAACTGGGCCTTAACCCTTTACAAGGCTTATGGGGAGGGGAGGGGGGTTCCTCACCGGAGTCAGCGTTGCCCAGTCTGTGTTTACATGTTTGTGTGAGAGGGGACTTCTGCCATTTGGGGAAGGAGTTGTGTGCACAGCAGGAGACCTGTAAACAGACTGTATCTCATGAAAGGAAAAGTGCCTGAAGAATGAAAATAAGACTTCGGGATGTTTCGTTTGCGGAGAGGTTGTATGGGGATTTGCTCGAATGCTGCTGGCTGTATTTTAATAGTTTTGCAGAATTTAGCAGCCCTTGTCCATATCTGTCTCTCCTTCTGTGCAATCCTGAATATGACAAAAGGAAAAATCTGTGAAGAGGACTGTGAAGTATCACAGGTTCCTTGGGGATTGTTGCAAACAAACTTGGTAGAAACAGGAATTCTATTCTACGAATACCCCTGTGGTGGATGTAACATGAAAAAAGTAGGTAAGTATTTAAAAGAATGCTGTGATCTGTGTGAGAACAAAGCTGTAGTTCAGCTGAACTTGGAGACTGATGTGGAGATTGGAAGCGAACAGGCGACTTGGACATACGTTATCTCAGCACTGTTAGGGTGGAATTTCAAGATGCTCAGAGACCCCTTTCTATGAGTGAAAACTCTTGTTTTTATTATATATTGGTTTCATTTCAAACATGTGGGAGGGGGAAGACCATGTTGTGGTACTTCAGGTTTTCTTTAACCCACTTTTTTACTCGCCTGGTTTAGTGTCTGGACATGGTTGAATGCCCTCTGCTCATTCACTTGGTTCTTGAATATCATGTTTTTAGCTTGCTGCTTCTGTTGAGAAGCACAGATTATTTATTCAAACAGACTCTCCAGGCTTTGAAAGGGGTCTCTGTGTTGGGGGGAGGGAGGTGCAAACACTCTTGTCCCCCCAGCAATGTCCAGCTTCAAGTGTGACACAGGAAAGGATGACACATATGATCTCTAATGAGAATGCTCTCCAGTCGTTTTGTCCTATTCTGTAGCACCCTGTGCACATGTGCATCCACTGACTCAGAACTCTCTCTGTAGAGAGGTGGAAAGAACGGAGATACGGTCGGAATAAACAAAGGTCCTTTGTGGGCCCTGGGAAGATGATAGAGGGATTGCTTTTTCCTGTCCAAAGCTCCTTGTTCTGTCCAGTTCATCTCTCCAAGTGAGAAGGAATTGTGGATGCAGTAGGAGCTTTCTGAGATGGAAGTTGCTCATCTTCCTTTTTCTCGTCCCGCATCTCTGGTCACCTCCATCAGAAGCTACCAATGCAGGTGGTGCCCTCAGTGGCTTGGCTTCATAGGAAGCAACTGTCAAATGGGGGAGTCTTCATGCTCAACTTCTTCCTAGTGGGAAAAGGAGATGGGGGGGAAAAAAAGTCAAAATGGGAGTATCTTTAAACTCACTCTGCATAGATGTTCTTGTTAGTTGGAGAGTTTGAGTATTCAAGGGAAGAAGGGCATTGTCCTGTCTTAAGTCCCTACAGTTCATCAGTCAAATGGAGAACAGCACGAACAGATGGGATCGTGCCCTGTTTTAACTGCATCCTCTTCGTGGAAAAAGAGCCTGCTGCAAGAGCTGCTCCAGCAGGGAGCTGTGTACTGCTCCCTCCGAGAACATGGGCTCTCTCGAGGTCCCAGCCAGGGAGACTGGAAAGAGGAGTCTGCTCTTAGCTGACCAAGGATGAGAGTTAACTTTCATGGTAACTCAGCACTGACATAGCCAAGGAATCACAGCTTCCTTGGATTCTTCTGTATTTTCAACGCGGAGGAAGGAAGGTAGATGAGAACCCCTGTAGAGCCAAGAGCAAATAGGACCTGAAAGTCTGCTGTTTGGGCAACTTAAGCGTGGGCTGGACAGGGGAGTCACTTCTGCACAAAAATCTTCTTACCTGTTGCTCGCTTCCCATGTCTTGCTTCTTGTGTCTGTTTCTTCTGTTTGTGGCTTCCCCTCCTTCCTCCCTGCCACCTACTAGCCCCGCTGTAGTCCTTTCCTGCAGCTCTGTTAACATTTAACAAATTTCCCTCCAGTTCCTATGTTTCTTTTGGCTGTAGCTCAAGGCAAACTCCCCAGATCCAAAACTAATTTAGGGCTCTGAGCAACAGTAGCATTTAAATGTTGGCTTTGTGCCATCCGGCGGGCAGCCTCTTCACTGGGAAGAAATCTAATTCCAGTGTTTATTAGATCAACAGTGGCCTCAAGGCTGGACTTGCTTTAATGTTGGCCTTGTAATAATTGTAAGGCTAATACAGGAACTTGGGACCCCCAGGAGGGTCCCAGAAGCCTGGCTCTGACCTCTTCTTTTTTTTTTTTTTTGTCTTTTTTTGGGGGAAGCAGGACTTGTATCTGACTTAATTTGGGTCAGGGAGCATAGGGGAGCAGGCTGGTGAAGTGGAGCAGGAGGTGTTATTTTGACTTCCCAAGCATTGTGTGTAAATCCTTCCCCATTTGTGCCGTCGTGACTTTGATTTCCTGCGAGTTTGTTTTAACGAGCTCTCTGGGGTAAGGACCTGGGTAGGGCAGGGCAAATTGTGCCCTGGTTTAAGAAGTGGACTGGGACCACGTAGCATCTACATTAATTTCTCAGTTTGGCCACAAGCTCTTTGGGAAGTCGTTTAGGGCTCAGGTTTCCAAGCATGAAGAGTGCCTGCAGTGGGAGGTATGAGCACTCCATAATACCCACAGCCAGGTCGAAATCTTTTTTGGCCAGATGTGTAATGATAGTTAAATGTCTCATTTTCCACCGATTTTGAATTACTTAGGCACCCAAATATACTCGCACAGATTTGTGCTGTTGGGTTTCCGTTATCTTGGTTCTGAATCGAAGGTGATACTTCCCAGCTTTTAAGAGATGTTGAAATTTGTTCATTAGTAGGAAAAGGCACGCTGTAGTAGAGGAGGCCACACACATACCTACAAAGATGTGGGTTTAGGTCACATCTTTGGCCATTTTGCTTCTTAGGCATCTTCCTCCTCCTGCCTCAGTGCTGTTGCTATGATTTCATTGAAGGTGAAACCCAATGTGTACAGTATGAAATTGGCCGGAAGGGATCTTCTGGTGCTTTTTGCTATTGCAATTAATTTTTTCTTGGGGTGTGAGCCTGAATGAACTGTGGAGTTTGCGGGTTTGCGGAGGCAAGCACCTGAGACTTCCAGTTGAAGCCCAGGAAGAGTTTTGTGACTTCTTTCTACATGTTGCAAAGGAGCCTGAAGTCCAGGCGCCGTAGGAGGTGTAGGTCAAGCGCTTTGTGAGCTGCTTGGAAAGCAAACAAATGTGGGTGGGCTGAATAGGGGCTGATGTGCAGGGAAGCTGCCCTGCAGTAATCCCAACACTGATGGTCTTGTTTTTCCTGTTGGCAATTCGATTGGAAAGAATTTATCCCATCTGAGCCCATCAAACGTATTTGCGTTAAGCTTGTGTTTTTGAATGCACGTGCGTGTGTGGGTGTATGTATATATATATTTTAAAAATATTACTGGTAAAGGTTTCTTTTTTACTTTTAAGCTAATCCAGTTCTCTGGTAGGCAGCACAGTTGCAGTGGTGTCTCTGTGGTTGTGTGGTACCTCTCTCTTTGCCAGGCCCAACCCTGTTCTTCCAGCTCAGTCTGGCCAGTTAATAATTGCCCCTTTGCTGCTCATCCTCTGAGGGCAGCATAATATCATGTGTGGGGTTATTTTTTAGACAACGACGTACAGAACAACTCTCTTTGTCCCAAGATAGCTCCGTTTATCTTGTGGTTTGTGCTTTTGAAGTCCTCCTGCCTGTGGGATTGCAAAAACGAGCTTCTGCCTCCTTATTGCCACAAAACCACACTGTGTATCCTATCCCTTCCCTGGAGAACTCCTCTGCTCAGCAGGGCTGTTGTGGTTGGCTTCCCAGTCTCTTGTGTGGCAGAGAGCTGGAAAGCTACAAAGCTCAGATGCTCCACCGCTAACATGATGGCCTCTTTAGAGAAGACCAAAATAAACTCCTTAAAATGACCCTGTAAGAGAACAGTCTCTGTCTTGTCCAGGAACCTGACCTTCTCTGTATCATGCCGTAATGATGAGAAGAATCTGACTGCAGCCCACAAAAGCCATAATGGACTTTTTTGGAGGCAGAACTTGTCTCCTTGCAATGTGTGCCTGGACAACTGCAGTCCAGCTAGAACATTGGGTTCCCTGAAAAGGAGGACTCTACAACACTTTCTTTTTTATCTCCTCAAAAGAAGCGTATGACTATCCATGTTCATGTGTTCTGGAACTGATCAAGACAGAGGAACTTGGCTTTTGTCTTGAATAGGTTAAATGAACAAAAGAATGTCCTGGGTTCTAGTTTTGGAGAAAAGTTGGGCATGTATTCTGAAGGGCAGAATGTCCTTGCGCCTGGTCCAATGCCTGGAGCATCTGAAAGATGAAAGAGGGCTGGCTGATTATTTCCTGTGGGACAAACTTATTTAACATATTTCAGGGTGAACCTGTGAAGGCCAGGTCAAAAATTACTTCCAAATGTGTTGTGAGCAAGGTTATGGGTGCTTTGTAAATCCAGAGAGTGCTGGACAAGCCCCGGTGCAGTAACTAACAAAGATCCTAAGTGATGTTGGTAACTAACAAGGATCATAAGTGATAAGTGAGAGGAAGCTAAAACCTAAGAAGCTTCAGAATCTAAAGAGAAAGGAGGCAATTTCTTGGAGAATCTGTGGTAAGGAGGTGGCTGGATATGATCCTTTGTGTTCTGAATTTTGCTTAAGTACATTTTCCAAGTTTTAATCCTTGCAACACAGATCAAAAAATACCACTTTTAGTTTTTCTTGGTTCCCTGAAGCCTCTGAGCTCTACTTCTCAAGCAAAGATGGCACTGATGCTTCCTCCTCTTAGCTGTCATCTTTTGACCACTTCTTTCCCTCCCACCTCAAGACAGCTTAGCTTTTTGTGAAGCTGCAGTTAGGTGCAGTTTATAGGCAGTAGGTTAACATTTATTGGCATTAAATTCAGTTTTCCTTAATGCTGTGACCTGTAACTGGTTCTTCAGTAGCATCTGCCACAGCTGGAGACCGTTACTGTTCCAAGAATATATGCAAACAGAAGGGTGGATAGCTGTCCTATATGAAACTGAAAACTGAGGAGGGTTTTATTTGCTACTTTTTTAGCTTGAGTCAGATCGTGTTAGTCCATGCACAGTGAGGTGACAACTATGTCTTTCTCAGCTGTTAAGCAAGGGATTCAGTGGAATCCCAAAGATGCTTGCTCGCAGCTTGGAAGAGGACATGACAGAAATGGGAACAGAAACAGAGTGAATGTTGGCAGAGTGCTGAAAGTTTGTTTGCCTTAAAAGCTAATACTTGGGTTACTTAAACCAAGGGATGTGAAGTAGAAGAGGGAGGAATGCATGGATGCAAATTAAACCTTTGTTTTCTCATGTTGCTGCTCTGAGTGACAGATGCCAAGCTGTTTTTCATTAGGTGTCATAGGCTGCTTGCATTCTTCTGCCTTCAGTGAAGGGGAAGGATTGCGAAGCTTCAGAATTTCTGAAAAGGCTGTGACTCCCGATTCTTCCAGGTTGTTTCCCAGAAGTGACAGAGCATAACCTTCTGGGGCTGTAGTAAACCTTGGGTGTTCCTGTAGCTCAGGTAATGTAAGGCTCATTGTAGGACAATTGCTTCTGCTGCTTTTGTTGACTTTTGCAGGTGGATTGCAAGTGCAGGGTTATGCACCTGGGCTGGAACAATCCTCACCATCAGTACAGACTGGGGGATGAGGTATTCGGAAGCAGCCCTGAGGAAAGGGACTTGGGGGTGCTGGTGGATGAGAAGCTGGACATGAGCAGACAGTGTGCAGTTGCAGCCCAGAAGGCTAATCACATCCTGGACTTCATCAATAGAAGCGTTGCCAGCAGGTCCAGAGAGGTGATTCTGCCACTTTGCTCTGCTCTGGTGAGACCTCACCCGGAGTATTGTGTGCAGGTTGGGAACCCTCAATATAAGAAGGATATGGACCTGATGGAGCAGGTCCAGAGGAGGGCCACGAGGATGATCAGGGGGTTGGAGCACCTCTGCTACGAGGACAGGCTGAGGGAGCTGGGGTTGTTCAGCCTGGAGAAGAGGAGGCTCCGGGGAGACCTAATAGCGGCCTTCCAGTACCTGAAGGGGCCTACAGGGAGGCTGGGGAGAGCCTATTTACAAAGGCTGTCAATGACAGAATGAGGGGTAATGGCTTTAAACTGGAGGAAAGCAGATTGAGGTTAGACATTAGGAATAAGTTCTTTACTATGAGGGTGGTGGAGCACTGGAACAGGTTGTCCAGGTAGGTGGTTGAGGCCTCATCCCTGGAGATATTCAAGGTGAGGCTCGACAAGGCCCTGGGCAACCTGGTCTAGTTGGGGGTGTCCCTGCTGACTGCGGGGAGGTTGGACTAGATGACCTTGAAGGTCCCTTCCGACCCAGATGATTCTATGATTCTATCTCTGTGTTCTTGTGATCTACTGCCAGCAAACCCCAGGTGAACTAGTTTAGAGCTAAATTGAGCAGATTGACAGTACACTTTAGGGACAGGAGCGATTGAAACAAACCTTTCACAAAACACTGTCTTTGGCAGCAAGAGCAGGGGCCTGTTCCTGCGGTCTTGCTGGGAACCCGCTTTGGCCAAATTCTTCCTTCTGAAGGCTTTAAGCAGCAGCATTTGATTAACGTGGTGCTTTGCCTTTGGGGAGTAGGTGCACTTTTGGTTGTCCAAAATTTTAAAAACGTGGATAAAGATCTCATAGTTACCCCAAATTTATGCATCAACTGCTGTCACAGAAATATCCGCTAAGATGCGTATGAATCAAGGCTGTTTAGGTTTTTCCTTTTAGACCATTCCTTGTATTCTCCACCAAATGCCAATAGTATTTTTATGCCTCTGTGCCTCTTTCTCTTTGCTTCCTCATTTTAATTTATATGTAGAAGAGAAGAATGAGAGAAATCCCTCTGTTTATGAAGTAATGGAAAAATTAAAGGAAAGCCTATGGAAGTTAAAATACCAATGTTTTCTGACCTGTAACTGGGAAAACAAACTCCAGTGTTTCACTAGTCCTGATCAATGTCTGTAGCTTATCTCCATGAACTTTGGTAGAGTAGAAGGATTTTTGACTGCTCAGTGGGCTTTGTTCTCAAGAACTGACATGCTAGTGAAAGTTTGGCTACTGGCATAGGTGAAATAGATCAGAAGCACCTTTTTCCTATGGGTTATCTTTATAAAAAACCAGCAGGTTTCTTCTCTGGCTGGCACTTAGCACTTGTCTGCTATCGTGAAGGTCTCCTGGTAACATTTCTGCTGTTGTGCCGTTATTTTCTAAATTTGAGCGTCTGCTGTACTGTGTGATTCATGATAAATGAGCAGTAAATTGTTCACAACCCTTATGGGACGGGAAAGGATAGAGGTTGTTAGTGTGTGGTTTTAAAAAAAAAAAAATACAGTGGAAGAAATGGAAAGTTATGTGTCTCATGTTGCTGAGGTGACTAATTCTTGCAAAGCATGATGTAGGCTTAAGGTATTATTTTAAAGTGTCCAGCGTGTGTGTGTGTTCTGAAAGGGTTTGAGTCACGTAGTTCTGGCTGCCAGGCCCTGGTGGTCCAGCTAAACATTCCCACACGGCGACCTTTTATTATTCTGTCCGTTTGCTGAGTGGTATTTCATTTCTGTTTAATGTGCTTGAGTGGAACAGTCCTGCACGACAAGTAATTTAGTGCTGTGGCTGAGCACTTTATATCTGTCCCTTGGATTCTTCATTGTAGCTCTCTATTGACATGCAGTCACGCAGGAGCCTACAGCCACAAAAGGAAATGCCACTCCAGGCTACAATCAGCAAAATTTCTTGATGGCATCCTTCAGGTATCACTCTGCACTTCATAATACACTGTGGATGAAATGCTCTCCGCTTAAGAGAGGAAAATCTACAGATAATGAAATGTCAAGGCTGAAGGGATGCTTTTAATAGTAACAGGAAGGAACATTCACAATGTGGGAAGCGTAACGCTCTTGCTTCTTGGAATCCCAGGTTTATATGTAGAAAAAAAGAATTATTCCACAGACAAAATGTAAATACATCTCTTAAAAGGATTTAGGAGGCTGAATCTCTTCCATAAGAGCCTTGGAGGTGAGAAGCAGAATGTCAGAGATGGTATACTGTAGGTCATGACTTTGTGATCTCTTTTTCCAAGAAGCTGTGAAAGTGAAAACAGATGCTCCCGCTATCAAAGTGTTTTGAACACACTCCTAGAGAGAATGGGAGAACAATCATCCTGAATTGTGATCTTTTGAAAGGCTCAAAGCCCTTTCTAAAAGATGTCTATTTGTATTGACATTGGATGTACGGTGCTTGTTTCTTGGATGGCATCAGTGATAACCAGGCGTGTAGAGCTACAGAACTAAACCTGCATTTCAGAGTCCTCTGCCAGCTGCAAACGTTTGAGGGGACGTCTGTTGTTCAAGAAAGTGGGACATTTGCCATTTAATGGCAAGAAAGCATGCAGAAAGCATCACAATATGGTCACATTTCAGCCAAAATATCTGGAAACTAGAGTCAAGTTGTCTTACCTGGTTTTTACAGAGTAGTTCTGGTGTTACCAAAAAGGAGCCACATCAGAATCTGAAGAGAGGGTCAGGTGGAAAGTCACTCAGATTCGGAATCACAGAATTGTCAGAGTTGGAAGGGACCTTCTAGAGATCATCTAGTCCAACTCCCCTGCCAAAGCAGGGTTGCCCAGAGCACATCACTCAGTACTGCATCCAGGAGAGTCTTGAAGATCTCCAGATTTTCTCCTGTCTGGCCTTGACTGATAGAATTCCTCAGTTGTTTAGAAATAGTTGACATCTACCTGATACTTCTTTCCTGCTTTTGCATGGGGACTTTGGACTGAGATTTTGATGTGTTTAACATGCTTTGGTAGCTGAAAGGTTCCTGTTTCTGTAGTGGGACTTCATGGGTAGTCCACCCTGAGCTATTTCCATAGGCAACTGAGGGGTTGCTCAAGAAACAGGATAATAAAAGTCCTGTTTAGGAAAAAAAAAAATTGCTCAGAATTAATGGTCATTGCCTTTTGTCTGATTTCAAGAACTAAATAGTTAGTGGGAGGGGGAAAGAAAATGCCATGTTTGTTCAGGCTTCAAACAGAACCTGACTGAAGTCTCCAGGGATCAGTGTGCCATAACACACCTTTGATAAACATTTTGTTGCTGTGGTTAGAGGATGTTGTTTAGATGCCCTGGATCAGCCCCAGTGTGGAACTTGATCTTAATCCCGGCTCTCTACAGGGGAAAAACCTTTTCTTCTCCATGATGTGACACTTATGCATATTTAGCCTGCAGTATTTTTTTGGCTGCCATATTGTGTCACAACACAAACCAATGGCTGGCTTGACTTTTATTATTGCTCCTTGATTTCTCCAGGCGTTGCAGCATCCCAGATTTTTCTTTTTGTTTGAGTATCTGTTTCAAATTATTTTCCACCAGATGCACTAGCTTTCAAATTTTTATTATTATTTTTTTAAAATGTTGAACCTAATTTCCTGCCCATAATTCTAATCTTCTAAGATTCTCTTGTATATTATTTCTTTTTCCTCTGTGGTGTTTGTAAAAGAATATTTCCTGTTTTGGTATCACTTGCGGGCACCTTTAACATCATACTTATTCTCTCTTCCAGATCATTAATGAAACTATTTAATGGGACTGGATCTAGTGCTGATCCCTGCGATACCTACTAGCCATCTCTATCCCCTGCAGCTTGACTTGCTGCCATTTCTCATTATCTTTTGTTTATGGTCCTTCAGCTGATTTTTTTTGATCTGGGTGTGCTGGTAGCCAAGCCAATTTGAATTAGTTTTTGAGTAGGATTTCATGGCAATAATACTGTCCCTTCAGCTGCACCTTCTGTTCAAAGACTCTGGATATGTAGAAACACACATTAAACCCTAATACGCTGTGCTGATGTAAGAGCAGCATCCCCACTTCTAGAGGGGGAGAAGTAATTTTGTCAAATGCTATAAAAGATACAGATAGAGTTAGGAGGAGTATCTAGAGACCTTGGTTATAGTCATGATATTTATGGCAAGGTGTTCCTTTATGAGTTGAAGGGTTTGGGAGAAGGAACTGTAACGATTGCTTCTTGATCCTTGAGTCTTTTTATATTCAAATCAAATTTTTCAGTATTATTATTTTTTTTTCATACTTCTTTCTAGAAATGCTTTGCTATTCACTGGGTGCGGGGTGAGGTTTTCAGTGGGGTTGGTAGCTCTTAGTCATGTGTGTTCAGAATTGGGCCTCAGGAACTCAAACGTGTTTTTAAAGGCCTCCTATCTCTTGACCCACGCTTTCTGAAAATATGGCTTCTGTTCCTGTCTCCTTCTACCTCCTGCATGCACCCATTGCCATGATCTCAGTTTGCACTTCAGTTGCACCCCGTATTTTCTTTAGCTCCTAAATAGCTATTCCTATGGAATTTCTCTTCCTTATAGGATTCTATGCTTCCTATTCCTTGTGGCCGTGTCCAGTATAACGTTTTTTGGGTCTAACCTGCATAGTTGTGTGGTTTAATATGACCACCGAAGGGCTGTTGTCCTCGATAGTGTCCCTCTCCATGGAACTTTGTTCAGCCATGTCTTTAATTGAGAACCAGCTGGTTTGGGGCTGAGGCGTGCCTGCTTTTGTAAATTGAGCAAACGTTCATCCTCACTTGGAAACTGTCAAAGTAGACATAGACACAATACACAATTACAAAAAACCTGCAGCATCTTCAATCTCTCTTCTCTGGTAGGTGTGGGGTGTTTTGGGGGAGGGTTTGTTGTTGTTGTGTGGTTTGGTTGTTGTTTTCTTTTAATATATAAACTATTTTTTTTTTTTTTAAATAAAACAACTTAGCACTATCACATTCTTCTTCAAACAAAACTGAAACGGTTCTCTTTAAAGCTTTGAAAACTTCTGGGTTGCTCTTCTTAGTGAGGTTCATTTTACTCTAGGCGGGCATCAAGTTCTGGGAGACCTTGTAGGTAACTCAGTCAGAACTGCTTCAGGTACTTCCATAACGGGAATAAAAAAAAAGAAGAAAAAGCCCTGTTAGCTTCTATCGGTGCGTGTTGCCCCCTCTGACATCAGGCTGTTGCGCTGTAATGTTGCCTTTGGTGCGTCTGCCAGCAGAGCTCTGGGCTTAAACAATGGTCAGCAAATCCCTCTTCTAAAGCTGGATTAACTGTACTTTCCTCCAGTGGAAACTGCTATTTGGGTAAGAGAGAGGAATCCAAAATTTTAATTTTCCCTCAAGATAGGCAAGCAGTGGAAGCTGAACTGCTTTGCTATAGAAACACTCGGGATGAAGTGAGTTAGATGAAGAAGGAAAATGTGTCGCCTGAACTATGTCCAAGGCCATCTGAAATGTCCAAGGTCTGCTCTCATCAAGGTGTGTGTGTATGATGGGAACGCAAAAGTGACCCTGGCCTGGAAGTGGGGAAAGAGAGAAAATGGTATCTGACACAGGCTTCTATCAACAAGTGTGCAAGGTGTTAAAGAGGCTTTTCAAGGCTGTGCTACAGAATTCGCTAATTTAACCCCGAATGAACTATCAGATGCTCATGGGTTCTTAAAACACAAAAATAAGAAATGAAGTGCGTCTATTGAAAGCAGAACAAAATATTCTGATGCTTAGTCCGAACTTGTTCAAAAATGCTTTTCGTGATACTCTTCCACGCTTTCTCTGGGGAGGGGAAAAATTACAGCCATATGCCCATTACTATTAGGACTTAATTTCTCTCATTTTCCCTCTAATTCCATTTTTCATATTCCAGTTCTTCTGCACAGTCCTGGATTTCTTCCTCTTTGTCACTGTAACTGTCAAATATTGTAGTGTATTTTCACACCCGTTCAATATCCACTTACACCTTATGTCCTCTGCCAGGGGTTTCTATATGCTAGGATTAAATTTATAAAAGCTGGTGCTGTCATCTTTTTGGGTGTGCCTCTTGTAGTACTGAGGTCTGCCTTCCATTGGGGGTCTTCTGTAGGCGTTAGTTAGGTGGCCCTCCATGGAGGGTAAGGATCCCACATCCATGTGTTACTCAGTCCTGGATTAAAAGAGTGATTGCTCTTTCCAGAGGCTTCTGATTCTGAACTGAACGGTCTGCAACTGTAAATCATGCCAAAGGTTTTTGTAGTTCTGGGTTTTCTAAACCTGTTGGTGCTATTTTCCTAGTAGTATACAAGAACTAAATGGATTCTTGGCCATGGTTGGCTGTGCTGCTCCGTGTTACAGGTACTTGCAGAATCGCAGGATGGCGCAAGCAAAATGATGGCTCTGAATTTAATACCACTACTTTAAAAAACAACAGTAAGAATTTCTGTGTTAGGATGAAGGGGAAAAGATACAACTAACAGAACTGGGTGTCGAGGGGATGGGGCCAGTCTTTTTTCATTGGTGCCCAGTGACAGGACAAGAGGAGCTGGGCACAAACTTGAACATAAGAAGTTCCCCCTAAACATGAGGAGGAACTTCTTTCCTGCGAGGGTGGCAGAGCCCTGGAAGAGGCTGCCCAGGGAGGTGGTGGAGTCTCCATCTCTGGAGACATTCGAAACCCACCTGGACACGTTCCTGTGCAACCTACTCTGGGTGGACCTGGTTTTGCCGGGGGTTTGGACTAGATGATCTCCAGAGGTCCCTTCCAACCCCATATCATTCTGTAATTCTGTGAATGGAAGAGTCTCTTAGGTAGTCGGTTCTTGGTACCTGGAAAAAAAGAAAATGTGGAGAGGCAGCATATTGTTGACCGTAGATCCCAGGATCTTTGGCAATTGTTCATGCAGTATTCCTGGTCAATATCCATTTGAGGAAAGTTCATCCATATTGTGGGACTGTGAAAATATCCTGCTATTGCTAGAATGCTGCCATGGCCTGCCAGAGCTGATAGACCCTGAAGAGCAGGAACATGTTCATCTCAGCATAAGAAGCAATTAATTTTTTTTTACAGTAAGAACAATCACTCCCTGGAAGTACCTCCCCAGGGATGTCGTAGAGTCCCCATCACTGGAGGCTTTCAAGATGCAACTGGACAGGGTGCTAGATAACCTCATTTAGGCTCCCTTTCCCACACAAGGTTGGACCAGGTGATGTTTTGAGGTCACTCCCAACCTGGGCTATTCTATGATTCCATGTTGAAGCAACAGCCTGTAGAAGATTGAATTGCTACAAAGTAGTGGTAAGAGCTGCCATCTGTCATTATTTTTACTGAAAATAGAATTAGCATCTCTCCTTTTGGGGGGAAAAAAAAAACCAACCGACATACCATCAGGACTTAAAAGAAACAGTGTTTTCACTCTCCCCTAGCAATCTGCAGTTCCTGACAAAACAAAAGCTGCAGAGTTCAGTTTGGTAATTATTCTGTCTACTTAAGCTTCCTTTGTAATGTCAATGTTTCTGTGAATTTGTGGCAAATCCAGGGCTGTTGTGTAATAGCTCTGAGGGTTTCGAGTGACCTCATCAGCAAAACGAAGCTTTGTATATTTGGTTTTTCTTTATGGGCTATATTATTTGGCTTAATGAAGAGTTGCTGAGGCGGGGGGGGGGGGGGGGGGGGGCCAAAAAAGAAAGCGGAGAGTAACGACTTATTGTTTAAGCAACTCCACCCACCCCCCTCAAAAAAAAGATGTGCAGAAATAACAGGAAGATTATTGATGTTTGCTTTTCAGCCAGAAATGACCTAACTGTTTTGCCAACTTTAGACATAAAATTACAAAGATCCTAAGTGTCTTTTTAAGGGTGAGAGTGTGTATGGGGAGGGGAAAAAACCCACCCTCCCTCAGGAGACGTTTCATTTGTCAGATAAACATGAAGATGGGGAGGGCATTTGGAAGGAATCTGAAGAAATTGAGCATACCATGCTAAATTTAAGGTGATGGCAGATGTTAACTATGAGGCCTGTGTTTAGACTGACTTCCTGTTTTTAAAATCTGGAGGCTGTTTGTATAATACTTTGCTATGAAAACTGTTTGGTTACTGCATCCTGCTGCTGTCATGTCTGGATGGAACCAAACTACAGACAACGAAGATGATTTTGTGGATGCTTGTACCCAAGGGCGAGTGAGAGAGTAGGAAATTTCTGTGGTGGTCACACGAGGTACCAAGAGAGGACCAGGAAAGTTGGGTGGTGTCAGCTCAGCACCTGGCAATGCCTCTGTTTAGCTTTTGGTATTGTTTTGTATATATTGCATTGTTAAAATACGTCAAGCGTTTGCCTCATTAACATAGGTCAGGTTTTTGCCTCCTGCATAAGTGAAATGGGTTTTGGATCTAGTGGCTTGGTAAAATGCCCAAGCCTGCAGTGTGATGAGAAGTTTTAGGAAAAACGTTTTGTCACGACTAAGGCCAGAGGTGCCCCTTATTGTTCCTGCTCTGAGAAGAATGTGCAGAAGTGTAAGTAGATCCCTCTGCTTTGATTGTTGGTCCAGTTGCCTGCAGGACAAGTGCTGACTTCCGTCCTGCTCCTGGACCCCTGACTGACTGTGATTGAAACGTGACACTGGAGGTTTATGTTCCACCCTACTGCTCGCTTGGTTGGGCTTCTGTCTCGCATTCCCCATGCTTAATGAGAGCTCCACGTTAAAGAGTAAGTCCTTCCATTGAGGCTTCTCCCACCAAGTGCAAAACTTCTGCTTGTCTTTAAGGGAGTCGGAGAAAACACGTTTCTCGTCTTTATCCTTCCTGGCCCTCTACTGTTACAGATCCAGTTACAGGGTTATGTCACTGGAGCTCTGAGCCCTGGGAAATAATCCTGGGACATCGAGGGTGAAACACTATCCACACTGAAATCATTGAGAAAATTCCTGAGTCCCAGGTTTTATTCAACCTGCTCTTTTTATCGGATAAAGATAACCAGGATTGGTTCCTCCAATACTATTTATAGGTTAGAATTGGTGTGCTCTGCAAACAATAATGTGCTTTACTTGTCCGAGTGTAAGACTGGTGTAAATTACCATTTATAAAATGCATCATTATAATGAACTAGAAGGTTAGTTACCCTACAGGTCACAAATGGCAAAGCATTGGACTCACGAAGGTCGCTGTTTGGACTAGTTAAGCAAAGTATGTATACATCATTATACTACAATATAGGCTAATGCCGATGGGACAGCGTTGGTATCTGGGTCATAACGTATCCTTCAGCTCCCAACAGTTTCTATAGCATGGTGAAAACACAAACCAGAGATGGTTGAACATAGCAATTTTAATGAGGTGGGAAGAACCGTTTTAATATGTGCGTGTGTGTATATATATATAGATATGTATATATATAACCTGATATTAGTAGAAACTTCTGAAGATAGCTGTGTGTTTGACAATGCAGCAGATTAAGTTGCAGTTTGCAGATGGGGACAGCTGCACTAATTCTTTCTCTGCCCTTGCAGAGCCGTACCGCCGTGCTGCGATTGAGGAGCTAAAGTTACTTCTTCCCCTGAATCTCTCATTTGTGCTTACCCAGAAACAAATTATTAAATATATTCCCCTAGTTTAAGAGCTGCCTGCCTTGATGTTTGATCCTTTCCTGTTGGTGAAGCTACAGGAGACGTGGTGGAGCATGAGCAAGAGTCACTAGTACTTAATTTGGCTTTTTCTAGGGGTAGTGAGGATGATCATCATCTCGGTGTACTCCAACAGGAAGGGATGTGAAGCTAAAAGTAGTTGGGATAAGTGCTTTGGGGTGCTGTTGAGAAAAATGGTAAAAAAAATGCTTTGGAAAAGGTGATTTGAACAGCAACTATCGTGGGTACAATACACAGCTAGTTCTGCCATGCTAAATAGTGGTAGGCAACAGCAGAGGTGGTTTGTCCTGAATTTCCTGTGCTGCCAGTTTGACGGAACCTGTTTAATTTTTGAGGAGGTTTGTGGTTCTTCAGAATTTCCTTGTGTTTATTCCTAACAGTTGAATATGTTGCATAGTTGATGCATTGCTTTTCCCTAGGGATATCTGCTGCTTTTTTTTTTTTCCTTCTGACTCTTCATCACCCACTTGCTGGCTTTACGAGTCAGCCTTTGCCCTGGCCACACCTGGTGAGTCCTTTGAGGATCTGACACCACTCTGCACCCTTTCATTTGCCTTCTCTCTGTTCCTTATTCACTCTGTATTCATCCTGCTTCTATCCATTGTTACACCAAATATTGGTTCTCTAGCATCTACAGTGATGTCTTCAGAGGTACTGTGCTTGGAAAATCAGTTTGTAGTGAGGCCCTGCAATGGGAGCGGGTAGCAGAGGCTGGCAAATACCTCCTCAGCCAATTTTGTTGCAGAAGAAACTTGTCATGGAGTTGTTCCTCAAGGAAGAAGTGCACCCTCTCTAAACTTAAACCTTAGCCTAACTTGCAGAAGGGGATATCTTCACTGGAGGGAATTCTGCTGTTGAGAGAGCTTGCGGAACAGTTACAGAAAATTTGGCAGAAACTGCTTTTCTCAATTAGAATGGAAAATAGTGAAATTACAAGGCTTTTTTTGGTCTTTTTTCTGAGGATTTTGTGGTTAGGTCGCTACAGTGCATGGTTCATCGCAGATATACTAGGTCTAACAGATGAGATCAAAAAGTCTGCAAATAGTTTGAGATGTATATAACTACCACGGGTCCGTCTGTGCTTCTTTCCTGATGTTCTGTTGTTTAATCTGAGAGCTTTAGGTTTGTTTGAATTGCAGAAATAAGGAACCATGCAAAAAGAACCCAGCCACAGACTAGCGGGAGGGGATTGTTGACGGATAGAATAATCATTTGCTTAACAGTGGTATTGATTATATAGATTGTCTAGATAACATCAGGCAGAAGTTCAGGCATGACCTTTTCCCTTTTGAGAGGTGGGCTGTAGTCTGTCCTCTCTCAAGGCAGAGATTTATTAAGAGGCTGTGTGGGATATCATCATAAATAGTTGCATTTGCACAGGGGTGAGAGTCGGAGTTGTGCAGAGTATTGTTCTGTAGCTGGGAGAGAGGAGAAAGGGTTGGGTGTTCCTTAATCTAATTTTGAGGCTGGGAAAAAAATGTTCTTATCAGATTATATATTGACATTTGGACTGCATTTTCTTTTGGTCAGCTTGTAGAGTTGAAAATGATCTTCTCTTGCATTCGTTAATGTCAGTTGGGCACAAGATAATGTCACAGTTTAATCTCTAGAGAAAAAAATTGTTTTAAATTTTTTTTTTTCCTGAAATGTCTCAAGCAGTGACACGTAAAAGGTTTGCATCTAGAAAGTTCAGGGTATGGAGAAGACCCCAGATAACTCTTTCATGTAGAATCTTTCCTATCCCTTCTGTCATGGTGTCAGAACTAAGTGGAGCAGCAGCAGCACCGTGCTCTAGGAGGAGACCGAGTTTGTAAAATAGAAAGGGTGTTTTGATGCCTGGGTTTCCTTGAATTTGGTTGTGACTAGTGCCGAGTTATTTTTCAGCGAACTGATCCCCAAGTCTCTTTGCAGGTTTCTATTTGCTGTTGCCTTCAAATAGCTCTGTTCCAGGAACCTGCGCATAGTACTTGATCTCTTATTTCAACAATGTGAGGGGGGTGAATGTTTTCCTTCTCAGTAGGGTATGTGTTGATACACGTAGTGTGTTCCTGGAGACAGATTGTGATGTCACTTTGTATTTAATGCGTTTACCCTGAAATAGACCGATCTGTTCAAAATATCTTTTTTTTTTTTTTTTTTCGTTTGGTTGTTTCTTTTCCCAGGTGTGACAAGTAGCACGGAATGCTCCTGTGGGCGCAATCATTTCACCTGTGCTGTCAGTGCTTTTGGTGAATGCACGTGCATCCCTGCTCAGTGGCAATGTGATGGAGACAACGACTGTGGGGACCACAGCGATGAAGATGGCTGCAGTGAGTTCTTGACCTGTGTTTGCACAAACTTGAATGTCTTTTAACTTTTTCTCTGCAGGTCCTTCTCTGTTTTACAGGCACACCCTCATTTTTTTTGGATGATAAATGTTTAAGACTGTAGATAGCATACTTTTGACTGACTTCAGTACTTGGAGTCTCTCAGAGCCAGTGTCCACTGACATAAAGCACAGCGAAAGCCCAGCTCTGCCTTTTGCCTTGGGTGAAAAATGGGGTGTTGAAAACCCCCCAAAAACTGGGTTATCTGCAAACTGAGGTGATCAGTGTTTGTTTTAAAGATGATCAGAGTCATTGTGCAAGGAAATGACATGAACTGTAGAAATCAAAGAAAGTGGAAGGAAAACCTGCATGTTTACGTGTCCAGTGAAGAAGAGTGCGAATTTGAGAGCTTGTCATGCTCAAGAAGGAGGAGATGAGAATCTGGGAACTGAAGAAATAGTATTGAAATCTCAAAAGAGCAGGAGAGAGGAGGGCTGGGGGGAAAGGTGAAAATAACTGTAGCAAGTCAAGATTCAGTCTTGCACCTGTGTCTATATAGCACTGTATATGCTTGAGTTTGTATGTATATGCTTGATTGGAGCTTACTAAATAAATCAAAAAGGCAAGATACTTGGCAGTGAGTAAAAGGAGTTGCAGCTATCAAACCCAAGAGTTAGGCACAGGGAATATTTCTTCCTTTGGGGAGAGAGTTTTTCAGTTTTGAGATACATTCTTAAAATGTGATGTCTTCCGTTTTTAAAGGTTCTGTTGCAAACTATAAAACAAATTCCCACTATTTGAGTCAGTTGCACTAAGTTTTTCCTCAGCTGTTCCCCTTTCTGCACACCCCAGACATCTTCTACTTGCATTGCTGTCCTCAGAGTGTCTCACTCTTGTAGGTATTTTCTCATCCTTTTGGGGAAAGCCCTGCCTCTGGTTACCTGGCTGGGACAGGGACTTTTTTCCTTGCAAACCTGAAGCCCTGCTGTGATGGGAGCCAATTATTCCGTGACATGTTTGCTTCCTGCTCTGGATCATGTTTACAAGCCGGAGAGCTGTAGTAATAATAGTAATAAGCAACCTCCCAGCTGTCATGCCAGCTCCATAGACCTTCTCTGGTGTCAGCTCTCTGCCTTGCTGGCAGCATCTTGGCTTTTGGGAGCCCTTGCTACGTATGTAGGGAGTAGCTCAGAGCTCAGATCCCTTCCTCTTTGGATCCTCCCTAAGGAAAGCTGGATGCGAGCAGAGGAATGGTTTTCATTCTGCCCTCCTGCACGGGCTTTGAAGTCCAGCGTGGTGCGAATGAGTCTTGCTTCCTGTGGCAAGGGTGAAAGGACAACTGAGTCAACTTGGCCTGAGGATTGATAAATAGTTCTGTTTCTCATAAGATACGCCAAATCCCCTCAGAACCCTCCCCGGGTTGAGCCTCCTTACCCCGAATTTTGGATCTGTATCATACCTAATCAGCTTGTGAATTGTAGCTCCTTGGGAGGCAGACTTGCTTTGTTCCATGCACTGTTATACAAGGCTTTTGCATTTAAAGCGACTGATGAAGAATGTAAGCCTTTTATCTTAGAGCTTACCCAAAGTGGTCTGTTGTTCCCATTTCATTGGGAAATTTAGGCAGTTCTTTTTGAGCTACAACTCATTCAAGCCCAGGAGAGGATCTCTCCCTTGCCAGGAACAGGGCTATCAGTCTAGTCTGCTTATCAGGCTCACAACAAGATTTTTTGATGTGATATGAGGATAAAAATCTCACAGGCCTTTTACTAAAATTAAGGGAAACTTTAAAATAATCATCTTTCCTCTGTCCTTCACTTAATCACTAGTCTTGAGCTCAGATGCAAGAGGTCAGGTGAAACTTCACCTCCGAACTTTAAGTTGTTAGCAACTCGCTGATAAGAGTTCAAGTTTCTCTTGAAAAGACACCATTTCTGTATCTGGAACCATACCTGGTCATTTTATTGGGCTTTGAGTGCGTGTGTTTCCTTTAAAAGGCATCAGAATTAATGCAGTGCTCCCTGGGGCAGAGCACTTGTGATCAAAGGGCTGTGAAAGATTGGGTGCCAATACTTTTTACCCTTTTCTCTTTTTCTTTTTCCTTTCTTTTGACCAGCAACATCCTTAAACACAGTTCAGCAGTGCCATCGGAAACACTTTATGTTATTCTGGACCTAGATTTTCCGAAACATAGCTAGTAAAATGTAGTGTCTCCTGTTTCCTCCCGAGAGTGGACTAAAACTCTTGTTTCTGGACTATTTGCCCTCTGTGCTACAGACCTCAGCAAACAGATCTATGTTTGTGTGTATGTACGTGCTCACACACATGCATTCGTGTGGACATAGCTGGGGGCCAGGCTGCAGTTGTCTTTAATATAGATAGCAGATTTTTTTTGTTGTTTTGTATTTTTTTTAAATTAAACTCTCATTCTTCACGTGACGGAGAGTTTGTGTAATTAAACAAGCTGTACTGTTCAAATCTCTGTGCTCCAGAGCTCTGAACACCAGTTGCTCTCTGTCCTTGGGTACAAAGCAACCTGCTTGCTGCAAGCGAGGGGGATAAAGCACTCAGAGGACAAGGGGGGACGTGATTCAGTCTGCGTTTCACCTTATAAACTTCCCTTTTCCCCCTCCCTCCCCCCCCTTTCCCCTTCTGCTCGGCCATAAAAGAGCGCCCTGTGTAATAGGAGTTGGGAGAGGGGGAGGAATAACAGGCTTGCGATAGACCTAGCTGTGCTGAAACCTTGGATGATGTCCAGGGTGACCATGCAGAGGGATGAGCTCAGGGAAATTGTTAGAAGTTCAAAGGCCTTTTTGTGTCGCTCGCTGTCCGTTGACAGATGTGCTCTCTTGGGCTGTCGCTGCTCTTCCACCGCTCCCCTTCCTCTGCCTTGTTTCCCCGTCCTGCATCTCTTCTCTGCTTGAGGAGGGGGCTAATCCCTGTCCGTCTGGGCATTTTTCTGTTTCCAGTTCCATCCTAAGACTTGCCTTTGCTCCTATCTCTTAGGAAAATACTATTTCTTCGCACAGATATGGAGAGATCAAGCTGGAATTGAGCAGGGAAGGGGGGGATGAGGCTTAACTGTGTTTACTGTTGCATTACCTAATCCTGCTATGAGTAGTGGTGAAAGCATGTTAGTGAAATCTATGATTATTTTGTCATCAGTGGAAACGGTGCCTGTGAATGTCTTGGGAAGTAATAAATACGGGTTTTACGGGTTGGGAAAGCAGGGCTAAAGAGACAGAACCATTCCGTGGTCATGCAAGCATCAATATCAAGCTGGGAAGAGAATAAAGGGTTTCTGTTTCTAGTCCTCTAGATGCTAGTCCAGCTGGTCTAGAGAGGTCTTGCTCCATCTCTAGCGGTGAAAGAAGTTCTTACTGCTTCACTTGCGTGTGTTCTTCTTCAGACCATTGTCAGAAGAACATGGAAGCGTGGCTTTTAAAACGAGTTAAGGCAATAAAATATGCTTACCAAATTGTATAGCTGTTCTGTGATGTCAGGAAAAAAATATAGGGGAGGTTGTTTGAATGTCCTAAGTTTGACCTCTTAACTTTTGAATTTCCTCTTAACTTCGAATTTCCAAACACTTTGGATATATTTACAACAGTACTAAACATTAACTCTGGGCTAGTGGTATGCCCTCAGCTTTAACTCCCTAGGAATAAAACTCATCAAAATATGAAGTAATAAATGACTAACAGAAGGGCTGAATAATAACAACCCTAGAGCAAAGGACTGTAGGGTGGAACTGAAGCCTGGTGCGTTTAGAACAAGCAGAAGGAAACGCAGGAATGTTTCTGTGCAGGCAGCTTGCTTTTTAATGGGGAGAAGGGATCGTGGATTGGGAAGGCAGAGCTGGGAAAGAGGGGGTTAGGGAGACACTGCTCCCAGGTGAAAGCTGCTGCTGGAATCTCGTGTTTTCCTTTGAAGCATCTGTTTGTGACCATTATTGGATCCAGGTTAGAGTTTACGTGGATCTCTGCCCCGATCCCATTGGCAGTTCTTCTGCTCTATGAGACATCAGCCTTCATTCATTAGCAGGGTTTTTTTTGGTTTTTTTTGTCTTAAGTGGGTTTGTGTTTTTTCTCCTTCCTGTAAAGGAGAGCTCATGTAGAAGGGGATTTATCTCCCCCCTGGTGTTGTCTGGGCTGGCACACACTTGCTGTCTGCCGGGGTGGGAATTAGGTCTTCCTTTGTATGTGGCAGTTTGTGTTTCACCCTCTTCCCCCTGCACCCCCCCCCCCATTTCCCCGGTGCTTGAAGCTCAATTTTTATATTTAGGGGGAGTATGAAATTGGCTGAACTGCTCCCTGTAGGGGTGGAATTTCATTTTGTGTCATTACCTCATGAAGGGATGCAGCGGTTCAGGGGGATAATGGTATCAGCTCTGAACCAGCGCTAATGGCCTAACCCTCTGGGAGCCTGAAGAATTCTCCCCTGGAGAGTCAGCATGCAAATTCCCTTCCAGGCGGCTCCTGTGCAGTCCTTTGGTGATTAGTCACGCTGGGACCGGGGAGAGCAGACAGAAAAGCATATGCTGGGGGGATGGTCTTAGTCCTGAAACCGCGGCTGAGGCCGGGGAAGGTTTCCTCAGCCTGCGAGGTATGGAAGTTGTGCTTGGGGCAGAGGAGGCAGATCTGTGGAACTGGCCCTTCGAATCCAAAAACCCGTCTTGGCTTTCTTGGGAAGCAGAGTTTGGGAATTAGAGTGTTTTCTTCTTCTGCCCACCCTGGGGAAGAAGGGGAAGCTCCCTTTCCATTTTGATGCAGCAGCAACGGGGGCACTCAGAGAAATCACAGCGTAAGGAAACGGGTCAGCCCTTGGAAGACCAGGGTGCTGTTAAACCCGTGGGGTCAAAATACAAATTTGTAGGCTTCCCTCTCCTTCATACCTCTCTGGGGCCTAGAAGTGGCTGGACCTGACCTGGACGTATATTTGTATGGGGCATCCTGGACATGATAGGAAGAAACCTGTCAGGCTGGTGCCAGATTCTGTATTTTGTCACCTGGTGCTTTTTCCCAAGGGCCAGTGCCAGATTCTGTATTTTGTCACCTGGTGCAGGGCTCAGCAGTGATGTGACATCTGCAGTGATGTCCTCTCAGATACAGAGATGCCCACGCCTGCCATAGTGCTGGAATGGCTGAGAAGATGATCCGAGTGTGTGGTTAGGAAAAGAGATGTTAGAGCAAATCTGAATTTAACTGTACTAGCGTATTCTTTGGGTGGGGACCTTTTAGGACAGGCCCTTGGTGTGAAACATTGGAGGAGTTGGTACAGAAAGCTGTGAATGAAGCATAATCTGTGCTGCTCTCACAGGATGTTGGCCACACTCCTGGGCCAATGGGAAACGGAGGGTTGAGGAAGCTGGAAAAGCCCAAAATGTGACTATTTGTTCTCCTTATTAAATCGTGTTGGAGGAGTCGGTACAGAAAGCTGTGAATGAAGCATAATCTGTGCTGCTCTCACAGGATGTTGGCCACACTCCTGGGCCAATGGGAAACGGAGGGTTGAGGAAGCTGGAAAAGCCCAAAATGTGACTATTTGTTCTCCTTATTAAATCCTCCTCCTTGTGTGTGTGGCTGCTGTCTTCACCTTCTTCTTTTCCCCTCCCTCCCCTCCTGCTCCCAGCTCCGGGATATCGTGGGCAGTTGAAGAGGTAGCAGCGTAGCAGGAGAAGGCTGGCCTGCCTGGTGACAGATGGGGAGATGCTGTCAGCAAGCTGGGCTGGGATGAAAGGGTTTCAGGCACTCGCCTTTCCAGCCCTCGCCCCTTTGCATGGCTGAGCTAACCTTGTTCTTTGGAGAACACACCTGTCAGGGAACAGTCTTGTGCAGCCCCTTCCCTGCCACAGCTGGCAGCACTTAAAAGCGTGAACCTCCCCGGGGTTGAGTGTTCCTCTCATCTGTGGGGGGGAAGGACAGGGCTGATGCTCCCCCTTGAATTCCAGCTTTGTGGCTCCAAGCCTCTTTGAACGTTGCGGGTTTATGGTTCCACTCCATTGCCTGCAGACTCCTGTGTAGGCAAGCATCATGCCATCTGTACCCCCTTCCTCCATCCCTTCTGGAGACCTCTAGCAGGATTCGTACTCTGTTGCCCATAACCAGAGGCACAATGGGTTATCCCCAGAGATAGATTCCTGCTCCTAAGCTGCTCCTTGCAGGTTTGCTAGACCAAAATGCTGGCACGAGTCCCTGTACCTTGCAAAATCTTCTTCCCAAAAACATTGCTTCTGATAGTTCTCACTCTAAAGAACTTGCTGTCTAGTAGAAACAGGATGGACTGCACTGGGAAGCACGCAGAAAAGAGGTTTGATAATGTAATTTTGGGTCTTCTAAAACAAGTGCAGTTGTGGGAGGACAGCAGGCTCAGAGATGAAAGAGAAAAATGGAACTCTGTGGGGGAACTGTGGCAGTTACTTTATTATGGAAAGGTCAGTGTTTCTCTGGGGAGGAGAGGCTGCCAAGCTACAGACCTACCCTGGCCCCCCATCTGAGCGACAGCTCTTCCTCGTGACTTCAAAATTTATGTCTTGAGCTTCTAAGAAGGTGTAGCCCTCCTCCCTGGGGAGGGAAGGAGCTCTGCTTGCAGGAAGGAAGCTGGCTGCAGCTCCACGAGGTGTTCCTTTGCCGTTGCAGTGCTGCCCACTTGCTCCCCCTTGGACTTCCACTGCGACAACGGGAAGTGTATCCGCCGGTCCTGGGTCTGCGACGGAGACAACGACTGTGAGGATGACTCTGATGAGCAGGACTGCCGTAAGTCGTCCCTCTCTGAGGGGAGAGGGGTGGGTACAGCGCCTGCCCGCCGTGGCTGGGGAAAGCCGACCCTTTTTATTGCAGGAATGTAAGAGTTTACCCCCTGGATCAGACCTTTGGTTTGTAATAAGCTGTATCCAACCTCTGGCAGAGGTGTGTACCTGATGTCCGTGAGCCCTGCTGCCTTGGCACCTGGCTTGCTGCGTGTCCTGGGGGAGGGGATGCTTCTCCATCCAGCTGGAGAACCGTTTATGCCCCGCAGCCTTGCTAGTTAATGTCCCATGAAGCACTTCCCTGAGCTGAGCTCTTCATGTCCTTCCCCCCCTGTTCGTGGAAACACCTAACCCTTGCCAAATCCTCCTGAACTGCCTGTCTGGCTGACTTCCTGTGGCCTCAGGTTCCACTGTCTGACTTTTCTGCCGTGCCGGGCTGTCCCCAGCATCCTCTCCCTTCAAACGGAGCTCCCCGAGGAGAGGGAGGTGCTGTTAGGGATGCTGCCCACACAGGGACCGGTTACTCCCAAAGCTGACTGTCTGCTGCCACGTGAGGTGCCATCTCCAAAAGAGCTGCCAGGGCAGGCTGCTGGCCCTGAGCGCTGCCGTTGTGCTCCTGCAGGTTGTTAAAACGGAGGGAATTTTGCCCAAGTCTTGAGTTTAGCCCCCACCTTTCTCTTTTGTGTTGTGGACAGGGCTTACTTGTGGTTGGCTTCCATTAACACAAGGTGTTCAGGGATACAACTTTCCTTCCCCATAAAAATTAATCAGGTCCGTATTTCACAGAATCACAGAATTGTCAGAGTTGGAAGGGACCTTCTAGAGATCATCTAGTCCAACTCCCCAAAGCAGGGCTGCCCAGAGCACATCACTCAGGCTGGCATCCAGGTGGGGCTTGAAGATCTCCAGAGAAGGGGACTCCACACCCTCCCTGAGCAGCCTCTTCCAGGGCTCTGCCACCCTCACCATAAAGAAGTTCTTCCTTGTATTTGAGTGGAACTTCCCATGTTCCAGCTTGTGCCCGTTGCCCCTCGTCCTGTCACTGGGAACCCCTGAAAAGAGTCTGGCTCCATCCTCCTTCAACCCACCCTTTTAGATCCTTGTCAGCATTGATAAGGTCTCCCCTCAGCCTTCTCTTCTCCAGGCTAAAGAGTCCCAGCTCTCTCAGCCTTTCCTCATCAGGGAGATGCTCCAATCCCTCCACCATCTTTGTTGCCCTACGCTGGACTCTCTCCAGCAGTTCCCTGTCTCTCTTGAACTGGGGAGCCCAGAACTGGACGCAGGATTCCAGTTGTGGCCTCCCCAGTGCAGAGCAGAGGGGGAGAAGGACCTCCCTTGACCTCCTGGCCACACTCTTCCCAATGGCAGCCCAGGATCCCATTGGCCTCTTGGCCACAAGGGCACATTGATGGCTCACGGAGAGTTTACTCTCCACCAGGACCCCCAGATCCTTCTCCTCAGGAGTGCTTTCCAGCAGGTCCACCCCTCACCTATACTGGTATCTGGCAGCATGTACTGGAGAACCAGCGCTCTCTGAGACGGTTGCAGCTGCTTAATAAACAGCCCTTGAATTCTACAAAAGCTGAATGTGTGGTGCTCCAGAGTGGCTCTGACGAAGGAACCACATCTCAAGAAATGCAAAAATAAAGCTCTTGGCTGTAAAGTATCCTGCACCCAATATGTGCATGGGAATGAATTCACTTTTTGATCAGTATGTTCCTGATCTTTGCCTGCCCTTTCGGGCAAAGGGCTGGGAAGCAAGGTTCAGGGCGTTGACGTCCTGTGTGATGCTCTGGATCACAGAACTAAGCTCAGTTTTCCAGACTCGATTCAAAAATATACATGAAAGAAAAGGGAGGTAGGTTTGGGTCTGTTTGTCTCCTGTTTGTCAGAAGAAGTCAGAGTGCCCTCATATCTAAGACAACAATAGAGAAGGGTGTGATCAAAAGATTTGGAGGCTAATGAAAGGAGGAAGGCAAGGTTCTGTGAATAAGAGACTCCTAGGGGGTTGTTCAGACTAGCGTGTAATCATAGGAGGGTTTCTGTTGGATTGAGGTCCTTGGGTGCTGATTTTGCAGTCCCTTTCCTCACTGGTCTGTGGACAAGCTTCCTTAGAAGACTGGCAGAGAGGCTGGAATGAGGCTGCAAATACTGAGATGTTTGGGAGGGGAAGTTTAAATTTTCTCTCCCCCTTTTCGATGAACGTTTCCTTTCCTTTGAAGGTAGTAGCTTTGGCACTGTTGTGAAAAGAAGGTGGAGATATAACTCTACCAGCAGTTATTTGTTAGATAATGAAAGGGCTTTTTAATTCCTTTAAAGATAGGCCCGGATTGTCTTTTTGTCTGTGCAGAGATCTCTTGAGCCTGGCTTGGGGCTGTGCTAGAATAGCAGCACAGGGTGGTTGGCCCCATCTCTCTGTTCTGGGTACTTCCTCCAATCCACCTTCTCAGGTTTTAGAGTCTGTTGTACTATTGACCTATGTGGAGAGAATGGAAGAGAGACACCCCAAAAATCTCACAGTGGCCCCCCAGTGGCATTAGGGGAAGGGAATTCAGCTGTCCCAACATTGTGGTGTCCTTGGAAGATGATGTTGCTTGATTTGTAACATAGGGTGTTCTGCAAGGGAAAGCTTCATGCCTTGCCTTCACCTTATCTCCATTGTGTCCATTTGCAGCTCCACGGGAGTGTGAGGAAGATGAGTTCTCATGTCAGAATGGATACTGCATCCGCAGCCTGTGGCACTGTGATGGCGACAACGACTGTGGTGACAACAGTGATGAGCAGTGTGGTGAGTAAGGTGGCCCTACAAATACTGCCCTACCAGTGGTTTAAAAGGAATTGCAGAGGATCCCACCTGTGCCATTCTAGGATCTCCTGAGCATGGTTGAGGGCCTGTAGCTTGCTTGGCTGGGCTGGGCTTGTGGGATCTCCTGTTCCCAGGGCTGGCTGCTTGGGATCTCCGGCTGCGTGGCTTACGCAGGCAGAAATCACTTGAGACCTCTTATTCCTTGACATGCCAGTGTGAAGTCCTGTGGATTCTGGTTGAATCCAGCCATTCTGTGCCAGTTAAATGAACAATGATGGCTTTCCTCAGGCACTGCATGACATGCGCGTTTATGGTTTAACGAGAAATCTTGTTTGGGGGTGCCCCAGGAGCTTCGGGAGCACGATGTGGTTGTTTCCTGGGTACTCTGAGAAAAGCCAAGGCTTTGTTTGTGTTGCTGTCTGTGCAGATATGAGAAAATGCTCAGAGAAGGAGTTCCGTTGCAGTGACGGTAGCTGCATAGCTGAGCACTGGTTCTGCGACGGTGACACAGACTGCAAGGATGGCTCAGATGAAGAGAATTGCCGTGAGTGCTTTCTTTGCTTTTTAACCACAGGAAATAGTCCTTTGGACCTGCTCCTGCCTTGGGGTTTGGCATGTTTTCTCCGGCAGAGATCAAAAACAAGTTAGTCTTGCCTGTACTGCCAGCTACGCTGCCTTCTGTTGCCTGCCCCAGAGGGCACAAGAGGATGGTGTATCTCTTGTGTTACCTCACAGGCACACTTCATTGGTGCCTGGCTGCTTCTCTGGTCCTTCCCACAGCTGCGTGACCTTGAGTCAGAGCAGGAGGCTTATGCTTTTACCGAATATAGCTCTGTATAAACCCGTAGGAGTTGGAGGGCAGGGGAGAAAACTTGTTCCCTTCTTTTTCCACTCGTCTGATTCCTGCTGGAAATTTCTGAGGGGCTCTGCCCCACTGAAAGCATCCTCAGAGGCTGCATGTCCCCAGCTGGCACGCTGCAGGGGCTGCCTGCCCGACCAACCACTCGGATGCTTTATGCAGGACATCACCCAAAAAGGGCCAGTGGGACAAGTTAGCTGGAAGCTGATGTTGAATGATGGGCAACGAGGGCCGTGAGAGCCCACAACAGTTGTTTTCTTCTCCACCTTCACAGGCTTGTGGCGAGTGGGACGGGAGTCTATTATGTCCCTTCCTAACCCCCACCGCCTCTCTCCCGTGCCTGTGAGAGTTGCAGCGGTCCCTTCCCCCACCCTGCTCTCAAAGGCATTTTGCAAAATTTGTTCTAGATAGGAGGAAACTTCAAAAGGCTCTGGGAAGAGGGGGGATCGGGGCCGCCAGCTCCTGAAGGGCAGGGGGGGAGTGGATGCATGGGGGAGTTGTCTTTTATCTCTCCAGATAATGAGAGTTGGCAGGGAGCCAGGGGCTGCAAACATTTCTCAGCGAGGAGAGGGCTCGAAGAGGGAAGCCAGCCTCTCTCCCTCTCCTTTTCCCCCTCTCCCTTGCCTCTCGCTTCCCCAGCAGGCCATGAAATAGGCCCTGGGGAAGGGAGGGGGAGATGCTTCAACCTTGCCTCCTATGGGAGTGGAGGGGCAACCCACAACTGGTCCCCCTAATTCTCTGAGCTGGAAGGCTTCCCCGGTCCAGGCTGGCAGTTGTCTCCATAAGGTGTTTGAAGTAACTCACCGAGAAGCTCAGTTTGGCTACCTCCCTTTCTTCTTATCTTCCTCCATCTGGTTGTCATCTTTTCCTTATCTCCAATCCTGCTTGTCATTTATCTAGGACAAGAGGGGAATACGCTGTTGGGGTTTTTTTTGTTGTTGATTTTTTTCTTTTTGTGTGTGTGTTTCTTTTGGAGATGTGTGTTACAATTGAATCACACTAGATGAGAATTTAAAGCCACTGGTTTAATTTTCTCCTCCAGGAGACCTAAATACTTCTTCAGGCTCCTTTGGTGAGGGACACATTAACACACATTTTGGTATCCAGCCACTGGATACTCACTGAATTAAAGTCTTACTGCATGCCTGCAGGCTGTGCCCACTACTTCAGGTTGGAGAGGCAACTTCCCAGACTGTCTTTTCCCTTTGTTTTTTTAATAGATTTATTTTCAGAGCTCCTCAGTTGGAAGACTCATGTGCCTGAAACACTGGAGCGTCTGAAACACATACTGTCTCTAGACAGTATGAGAAGAGGTGTCAGGTTCTGTTGTGTGGGACTCAAGATGTTTTTCCTCCCTTCTCACATGGTCTACTGTTGAACAGAGAACAGTGGACAGACAAATCCTTGACTATAAGCTTGTTGGGCTTTGCCCAGGGTCATCGCCGTGCTCCTTGGTGATAAGGCATGGTTTGTTTTGACGATGGCTTGAGAGGGAGGAAATCCTCGAAGGTCAGGTGCAGACATGAGCACCTTGCTGCTTGCTTGCTTTTTTTGGTCTCCAAGTGCTTATTTTTGTGGCAATTTTAAAGGAATCATCCCACTTTAACCTTACATTCTGACATGCCTCGATCCTTAATGTAGAGCTACCCCAAAAGGTATCTTTATTTTTCCATCTGGTTTTGTACCTACCTTTTTCAGGCTTAATAAGCAATTTTAACGCTTTCTGGAGGGCACTGAAATGTAGTGTCTTTAGCATAAGTCTGGAGGTGACACTCTTGGATCCTTTTTATTATTTTCCCATTCACTCTTCCTTTGTCATAGCTGTTTCGTTCTCTAGAACATAATGACTCTTGAAAAGTTAGTGTTTATAGACTAATGTCCCGAGTAACTTATCTTTTAATTATTATTTTTAATGAGTTGCCTGCATGGGTGTCTATATATATGGCCTTAACCTGCCCCTTAGTGAAGTACAAGCAACATTCAAGTTCCTCTCAGTAATACAGATCATGTAGAGACAGGTAACAGTGTTTAGTGATTTCCAACACCTTTCCATTGAATACTTGCTAATCCATTATTAGACTGAGAAGGTTGTGTCTAAACTGGATTGTGCTCTGTCACCTCAGGCATTTATTTTTTTTTTTCCCCTTTGATTTCCTTGTTAGCATCAGATGTTCCAGCTGCCACCTGCAGCTTGGAGGAGTTCCAGTGCGCGTACGGACGCTGCATCTTGGACATCTACCACTGTGATGGCGATGATGACTGCGGGGACTGGTCTGATGAATCTGACTGCTGTAAGTTAGTACAGGGTGATAAAATGCTCCGAGTGTTTGACTTGCATTTCACAGAGATGGGTTGCTGTGTAGAGAGCAATCTAATTTTTCCCACATAAGCTGGCTCTTTTGATATTTTATTTTTAACTCAGGAAAGTGATGGGAGTCACTGTGCAGCCAGCACACTTCTAAATACAGAAACTAAAGCAGTTTCCAGGAGTCCGTTGAGCTCAACAGTAGTGGACTGTAAGGGTGAGGGGCTTTGGGGATGTCACGTTGGTCTGAGTTTGCTCTTCATATTCTTTACCATCTCTGCAGCATCTCACCAGCCTTGTCGCTCTGGGGAGTTCATGTGCAACAGCGGGTTGTGCATTAACGCTGGCTGGAGGTGTGATGGAGACTTCGACTGTGATGACCAGTCAGATGAGAGGAACTGCAGTGAGTGCTGGGAACTGGTGGAAGCGTTCGGTTTCTGCAGATACAAAAGAGTGTTTGGGGCTGTTAGCTTTGGAACTGGGTATCTTCTGATCCTTCTCCCTTCTTGCTCACCTGATGTTCTTTTTGTGGTCCCTCAGCTACATCTATGTGCACGGCTGACCAGTTCCGCTGCAAATCGGGGCGCTGCGTCCGTCTGTCCTGGCGTTGCGACGGGGAGGATGACTGCTCTGACAACAGTGATGAGGAGAACTGTGAGAACACAGGTTTGGCCTGCTGCCTTTCTGCTTACAGCTAATGTTTCCATCCTGGAGGTAGTAGGTAGTGAAGTCTCTTTTGGATTGCTCCATTGATTTCAGCCTACAGTCCTTCCCAAAGAATGGGATCTATAGATTATTTTATATGCTTGCAAGCAGGTGCAGGTCTGTGTGCTTAAACTAACTTCAGTGATGGTGTTTCCTAATCAGATCCCTGTGTCTTCCTATCTTGTCCCTACACAATGAATTACCACAAAGCTCCAAGATGATTCCATTCAGACTTGAAGACATTAATAGTGTGCAAATATATAGGAATATATAGAATCCTCTATTTTCCTTAAATCCTTCAGAATATCTGTAGGCCCTGTTGAGGAATAGTGTGTACTAGTCCATGAACTCATCCCAGTGAGTGGAGCCCAGCTGCGCAGACTGACACGTCTGGATCAGTGTATTTTAAACAGTGGGTTTAGGTGTGACAAAAATCCTAGGATCATAGAATACCAGGTTGGAAGGGACCTCAAGGATCATCTGCTCCAACCTTTCTCGGCAAAAGCCCGGTCTCACCAAGATGACCCAGCACCCTGTCCTGCTGGATCTTAAAAGTGTCCACTGTTGGGGAATCCTACCACTTCCCTGGGGAGATTTTTCCAATGGCTGATTGTTCTCATTGTGAAAAATTTTCCTCTTGTGTCCAATCAGAATCTCCCCAGGAGTAACTTGTACCCATTACTCCTTGTCTCTGCCATGTAACCCCTTGTAAAAAGGGGAGTCTCCATCTTCTTTGTAGCCACCCTTTAAATACAGGAATATGGTGACAAGGTCTCCCTGTAGCCTTGTTTTCTTGAGGCTGAACAAACCCAGTTCTATATAGAATCCTCTATTTTCCTTAAATCCTTCAGAATATCTGTAGGCCCTGTTGAGGAATAGTGTGTACTAGTCCATGAACTCATGCCAGTGAGTGGAGCCCAGCTGCACATACTGACACGTCTGGATCAGTGTATTTTAAACAGTGGGTTTAGGTGTGACAAAAATCCTAGGATCATAGAATACCAGGTTGGAAGGGACCTCAAGGATCATCCGGTCCAACCTTTCTTGGCAAAAGCCTGGTCTCGCCAAGATGACCCAGCACCCTGTCCTGCTGAATCTTAAAAGTGTCCACTGTTGGGGAATCTACCACTTCCTTAGGGAGATTTTTCCAATGGCTGATTGTTCTCATTGTGAAAAATTTTCCTCTTGTATCCAATCAGAATCTCCTCAGGAGTAACTTGTACCCATTACTCCTTGTCTTTGCCATGTAACCCCTTGTAAAAAGGGGAGTCTCCATCTTCTTTGTAGCCACCCTTTAAATACAGGAACACGGTGACAAGGTCTCCCCATAGCCTTGTTTTCTCAAGGCTGAACAAACCCAGTTCTCTCAGCCTTTCCTCTTATGGCAGCTTCCTGATCCTTTGGTGGCCCTTCTCTGAACCCTCTCCAGCCTCTCCACATCTAATTTATATAGCGGGGATCAAAACTGAATACATGTGCCTGACAAGAGCTGAGTAGAGTGAGATAATGACTTCGATATCTCTGCTGGTGATGCCCTTGTTGATGCACCCCAGCATCCTGTTGGCTTTCTTTGCCCCAGCAGCCCACCATTCACTCATACTGAGCTTGTTGTCCACCAGGACCCCCAGGTCCCTTTCCATAGAGTTGCTCCCCAGCCAGGTAGATCTCAGTCTGTGCTGCACTCCTGGATTATGTTTTTCCAGGTGCAAGACCTTATGCTTGTCCTTGTTGAACTTCAAAAGATTCTTTTTAGCCCATTCTTCCAGCCTCTCCAGGCCTTCCTGCAGGGTGGCTCTCCCGTCCAAAGTGTCCCTTTCCCCACTCGGTTTGGTATGATCAGCAAACTTCATCACGTTATGCTTGATCCCATCATCCTGATCACTTATGAGGATACTAAACAGCACTGGGACCGGGATCAATGCCTTGGGAACCCCACTCATGACAGGTTGCCAGTTTGAGAAGGAGACATTTACCACCACCCTCTACAGTGGGTTTAGGTGTGACAAAAATCCTAGGATCATAGAATACCAGGTTGGAAGGGACCTCAAGGATCATCCGGTCCAACCTTTCTTGGCAAAAGCCTGGTCTCGCCAAGATGACCCAGCACCCTGTCCTGCTGAATCTTAAAAGTGTCCACTGTTGGGGAATCTACCACTTCCTTAGGGAGATTTTTCCAATGGCTGATTGTTCTCATTGTGAAAAATTTTCCTCTTGTATCCAATCAGAATCTCCTCAGGAGTAACTTGTACCCATTACTCCTTGTCTTTGCCATGTAACCCCTTGTAAAAAGGGGAGTCTCCATCTTCTTTGTAGCCACCCTTTAAATACAGGAACACGGTGACAAGGTCTCCCCATAGCCTTGTTTTCTCAAGGCTGAACAAACCCAGTTCTCTCAGCCTTTCCTCTTATGGCAGCTTCCTGATCCTTTGGTGGCCCTTCTCTGAACCCTCTCCAGCCTCTCCACATCTAATTTATATAGCGGGGATCAAAACTGAATACATGTGCCTGACAAGAGCTGAGTAGAGTGAGATAATGACTTCGATATCTCTGCTGGTGATGCCCTTGTTGATGCACCCCAGCATCCTGTTGGCTTTCTTTGCCCCAGCAGCCCACCATTCACTCATACTGAGCTTGTTGTCCACCAGGACCCCCAGGTCCCTTTCCATAGAGTTGCTTCCCAGCCAGGTAGATCCCACTTTGTGCCGCACTCCTGGATTATGTTTTTCCAGGTGCAAGACCTTACGCTTGTCCTTGTTGAACTTCAAAAGGTTCTTGTCAGCCCACTCTTCCAGCCTCTCCAGGTCTTCCTGCAGGGTGGCTATCCCTTCTTATGGCAGCTTCCCGGTCCTTTGGTGGCCCTTCTCTGAACCCTCTCGCTTCCTGATCCTTTGGTGGCCCTTCTCTGAACCCTCTCCAGCCTCTCCACATCTATTTTGTATAGTGGAAACTGAATACATGTGCCTGACAAGAGCTGAGTAGAGTGGGATAATGACTTTGATATCTCTGCTGGTGATGCCCTTGTTGATGCACCCCAGCACCCTGTTGGCTTTCTTTGCCCCAGCAGCCCACCGTTCACTCATACTGAGCTTGTTGTCCACCAGGACCCCCAGGTCCCTTTCCATAGAGTTGCTCCCCAGCCAGGTAGATCTCAGTCTGTGCTGCACTCCTGGATTATGTTTTTCCAGGTGCAAGACCTTATGCTTGTCCTTGTTGAACTTCAAAAGATTCTTTTTAGCCCATTCTTCCAGCCTCTCCAGGCCTTCCTGCAGGGTGGCTCTCCCGTCCAAAGTGTCCCTTTCCCCACTCGGTTTGGTATGATCAGCAAACTTCATCACGTTATGCTTGATCCCATCATCCTGATCACTTATGAGGATACTAAACAGCACTGGGACCGGGATCAATGCCTTGGGAACCCCACTCATGACAGGTTGCCAGTTTGAGAAGGAGACATTTACCACCACCCTCTGGGTGCAGCCTCTCAGCCAGTTGCCCTCCCACGGCACAGACTGCTTGTCTAGACCAGAACACATCACTTCCTCTAGGAGGATGATGTGGGGCACCGTGTTGAAAGCCTTGGAGCAATCCAGGTAGACAGTGTCCACCACTCGCCCCACATCAACCGAGAAGGTTACTTTGTCATAGAAAGCAATTAAGTTTGGGTATTTAATTCCTATGTAAGGATTACGTAGAATAAAAAGGGATTTGTGAAACTGTACCCCTTGTTTGGGCCTGTTGAGGAGGGGAGAGTGAGTGTTCTACAAGGACAGCTGAGCTCAGAGGACCTGGAGGGCCACACTTTGTAGCCATTTGAGAGCAGCTGCTTTAGATTGGTCAGCTGTTGTGAGCATTGATGTGCAGGAGATTGTGGTGATCCTGGAAAAAGCAACTGTACATACGGACAAGCCGATAACCCTGTTGCCTCATCCCAATAACAATGGTATTTAGAGGTATTTTGCCACCCAGAAGCCAAGTCAAACTTCCAGGGAGACTGAAATTCAACCTCTCCACCTCAAACCAAACCCAAGGTGGTTCAGTACAGCTATTGTTACTGTGAGGTTACTTGTGCAGTTCTTCGTTAGGTCTACGGTGATGGTCAGCAGGTGAAAATTAACTCAGGAGTTCCAAGAAGAGTGTGAACTGGCTCATCTAAGTGGAATGCTGTGCTGGCTCAATGTCGGTAGCAAGAGTTAAAATCCTGTGTCACCTCTTGGATTTAGAGCAGAATTATATTTTTATTGGCCATGAAGAGAATTCCTAGAATACTAGGAGATCAGATGATGTAAGGATCTTTATGTTCGGTATGACAAATGCAGTCACGTTTCAGAATCCTTCATATAAAGCATTCCTGTGCTCTGAAAAGAGAATCTGCATGTGATTTGGTTTTATGTTCCCAGTTGGCGTGTCTCTTAGTTCAATATTTGTACTTGTTGTTACTCTCACAACTACCCTTTTCCATGCTGCTTATGTGGGCAACCTGCCAGTCTAATCATTTCTTTGCTGATAACTGTATTGTCCTGTTGTCTTCTTAGGATTATCAGAGGGTGTTGATTTGGAAACCACTAACCAAGTCAGCTTAAGAGGTACAAGAAATGAGATGCAACGGGACGGTGCAGTTATTGCTGAAGAAACATTCAGATTGGCAAAGTCCCTACAAACAGCATTGCTTTACTTAGGAGAACTCTGTAGAGTCTCTCTGCCAACAGCTAGAAGTTGAAGAGTGTAGCTCATGTGTGAAATCCTGTGGCCTGAGCTCAGATTTCAAGGATGGATGTAAATCTCATTCCAAGTCCATCGCAGTGCAGTTAGGGCTGGACAAGACGCTCATTCCTGGGCAGGTTTAAGATCCATAGCCGTGCTGGGGTGACATATCAGATGATTAAAGTGAGGAACTGAGTCTTCTCTTGCACATACTGAGTAGGGTTGTGGAATCTGGAACCGAAGGGAACTAAGCCAGGGCCTTCCCGGCATTCTGAGAGAAATTAAAAGGCTGAACTTCCCAATAAAGCAACATGGGACTCAGTCTGGAAGACAGTTTGCAGGCCTTCAAATCAGCATAAAGATAGGTGGAGCAGTAAGGAGTGCAAGATGAGCTGAATTCAAGGAAAGAGGAAGTCATGGATTTGTGCTCATGTGTAAAGTTTGTAACAAGTCATGGAAAATGTTCTATATCCTTTTCTTTGCCATGACTGTTGTTCCATCAGTAAGCTCTGGTGTGCTCACTTTCCCCTTTCTGTTGCAGGAACCCCTCAGTGTGCCCCAGACCAGTTCCTGTGTGGGAACGGGCGTTGTATTGGCCAGAGGAAGCTGTGCAATGGAGCAAATGACTGTGGAGATGGCAGCGATGAGAGCCCCCATCAAAACTGCCGTAAGTTCTCTAAGCTCAGTCTTAAACGTAAACGGAGGCACTCCATTGTCAAAACGTGTGGTGTGTGGGAGTCTTTGTGGTGTTGCTGAAGGATGTGTGTAAGAAAACAAGCCTGGGTTGTGATAATGGAAAAGAGTTGAAGATAGAGGAAAACGACCTTGGTGGTTTTGCCCATTATATGCTGCAGGCAAGGAATAATGAGGAGAAGGTTATGATCTTGGGTATTAAAGTTTGCCTGCAGAGACAGTGGATCCTAAAAGCATATTATTCTGAGGTTCATTGTCCCCTTTGGTTGTGGCCTGCAGGGGAGAGTTCTGATTGTGAAGCAGCAGCTTCCAGCACAGCCTGTGTCCTCCCCGTCTTGCTCAGCCTGTTCTGAAGGGTGACAGCTGAGGACACAAGCAGCTGCCTTGTGCTTTCAGCTCAGTTATCTTCACGTCTTCCTTCCGTAGGTCCACGAACAGGGGAGGAGAACTGCAACATCAACAATGGTGGCTGTGCTCAGAAGTGCCAGATGGTACGAGGGATGGTGCAGTGCACCTGCCACACAGGTTACAGGCTCCTGGAAGACGGCCGATCATGCCAAGGTGGGTTTTTGGAGCTGTAGCCTCCTCCCTGCTGCTTTGATGTGCTTGAAGTTGATGGCTATGATAGGGTGCAAACAGAGCATGAAAGCAGAAGCAAGCTGTTGGGGAGGTTGCCTGACTTGTTGATGATCTAATGGTAGCTCTCTCCTTTCTGCACCACGCAGATGTGAATGAATGTGCTGAGGAAGGCTACTGCAGCCAAGGCTGTACCAACAGTGAAGGAGGTTTCCAGTGCTGGTGTGAGCAAGGCTACGAGCTGCGACCTGACAAGCGTAGCTGCAAAGCTCTAGGTAAAGGGTTCAACCTTATTCTGGTGTGTGTTGGTCCAGTTCTCACATAGTTTTCTCTCTAATGCTTCATTAGCAGCATTATGCTGTTCACCAAGCCAACGTGTGAGGAAAGGATTGGTACCTGGATTGGTATGAGATATGCCTGGGTTGTTGGTAAATGCTTGTGAAAACTTTGTGTGATTTTGACTATGGAGACATACCTCACTGTTTCTTTTTCCTGCCAGCAGGACAGGCCTTGCCACATGTGAGGAAAGGAAGTACCTGGATTGGTATGAGATATGCCTGGGTTGTTGGTAAATGCTTGTGAAAACTTTGTGTGATTTTGACTATGGAGACATACCTCACTGTTTCTTTTTCCTGCCAGCAGGACAGGCCTTGCCACCTTTTCCTAGTCCCTTGTCATTCCTGGTCACCCCAGACCCTGGGATAAACCCAGCCTCCTGCCTCTATTTCTGTTCAGGAAGTGTCTAAACCTTTCCAGTCGATGAGGTTATATCTCAGCTCCTTGTGGTTTGACCCTTGATGCTGGTCACCTGTCCTGAATGCTGGAAGTGGCTGCTCTGTGGACATCTGCTGTTTTTTAAGGGCATCTATATGCTTGCTATACACTTGTTTAACTTTATTCCTCAGCTCCTCTAATGTAAGAGCTGAGAAATTAGAAATTGCATTTAAAGAATTAAGATTTCATTAGGAGTTCCCCTAGCGAAATCCATATAGAATGTTGATGCTGATTTTCTTTATTCTTTTTATTGTCTTTTTCCCCCTCTCTTTTTTTTTTTTTTTTTTATTTAAAAGGAATTTTGCCAGCCGGCAAATGAGCAGAAAAAATGCGCTATTCACCAAGCTCTGCTCAATGCCCCGAATAATAATAATGATAAATAAATAAAGGGAGAAAAGAGCGCGTGGATCTGAAGACATAATGAGAGCCTGGTGGTGACGAAGGGAGGGGGATGAAGGACAAACCCCCACGGAGACGAG
>NW_015090921.1:2410948-2418530 GCF_001431845.1 Calidris pugnax
TGATTGTTCTCATTGTGAAAAATTTTCCTCTTGTGTCCAATCAGAATCTCCCCAGGAGTAACTTGTACCCATTACTCCTTGTCTCTGCCATGTAACCCCTTGTAAAAAGGGGAGTCTCCATCTTCTTTGTAGCCACCCTTTAAATACAGGAATATGGTGACAAGGTCTCCCTGTAGCCTTGTTTTCTTGAGGCTGAACAAACCCAGTTCTCTCAACCTTTCCTCTTATGGCAGCTTCCCGGTCCTTTGGTGGCCCTTCTCTGAACCCTCTCCAGCTTCTCCACATCTATTTTGTATAGTGGAAACTGAATACATGTGCCTGACAAGAGCTGAGTAGAGTGGGATAATGACTTTGATATCTCTGCTGGTGATGCCCTTGTTGATGCACCCCAGCACCCTGTTGGCTTTCTTTGCCCCAGCAGCCCACCGTTCACTCATACTGAGCTTGTTGTCCACCAGGACCCCCAGGTCCCTTTCCATAGAGTTGCTCCCCAGCCAGGTAGATCTCAGTCTGTGCTGCACTCCTGGATTATGTTTTTCCAGGTGCAAGACCTTATGCTTGTCCTTGTTGAACTTCAAAAGATTCTTTTTAGCCCATTCTTCCAGCCTCTCCAGGCCTTCCTGCAGGGTGGCTCTCCCGTCCAAAGTGTCCCTTTCCCCACTCGGTTTGGTATGATCAGCAAACTTCATCACGTTATGCTTGATCCCATCATCCTGATCACTTATGAGGATACTAAACAGCACTGGGACCGGGATCAATGCCTTGGGAACCCCACTCATGACAGGTTGCCAGTTTGAAAAGGAGACATTTACCACCACCCTCTGGGTGCAGCCTCTCAGCCAGTTGCCCTCCCACGGCACAGACTGCTTGTCTAGACCAGAACACATCACTTCCTCTAGGAGGATGATGTGGGGCACCGTGTTGAAAGCCTTGGAGCAATCCAGGTAGACAGTGTCCACCACTCGCCCCACATCAACCGAGAAGGTTACTTTGTCATAGAAAGCAATTAAGTTTGGGTATTTAATTCCTATGTAAGGATTACGTAGAATAAAAAGGGATTTGTGAAACTGTACCCCTTGTTTGGGCCTGTTGAGGAGGGGAGAGTGAGTGTTCTACAAGGACAGCTGAGCTCAGAGGACCTGGAGGGCCACACTTTGTAGCCATTTGAGAGCAGCTGCTTTAGATTGGTCAGCTGTTGTGAGCATTGATGTGCAGGAGATTGTGGTGATCCTGGAAAAAGCAACTGTACATACGGACAAGCCGATAACCCTGTTGCCTCATCCCAATAACAATGGTATTTAGAGGTATTTTGCCACCCAGAAGCCAAGTCAAACTTCCAGGGAGACTGAAATTCAACCTCTCCACCTCAAACCAAACCCAAGGTGGTTCAGTACAGCTATTGTTACTGTGAGGTTACTTGTGCAGTTCTTCGTTAGGTCTACGGTGATGGTCAGCAGGTGAAAATTAACTCAGGAGTTCCAAGAAGAGTGTGAACTGGCTCATCTAAGTGGAATGCTGTGCTGGCTCAATGTCGGTAGCAAGAGTTAAAATCCTGTGTCACCTCTTGGATTTAGAGCAGAATTATATTTTTATTGGCCATGAAGAGAATTCCTAGAATACTAGGAGATCAGATGATGTAAGGATCTTTATGTTCGGTATGACAAATGCAGTCACGTTTCAGAATCCTTCATATAAAGCATTCCTGTGCTCTGAAAAGAGAATCTGCATGTGATTTGGTTTTATGTTCCCAGTTGGCGTGTCTCTTAGTTCAATATTTGTACTTGTTGTTACTCTCACAACTACCCTTTTCCATGCTGCTTATGTGGGCAACCTGCCAGTCTAATCATTTCTTTGCTGATAACTGTATTGTCCTGTTGTCTTCTTAGGATTATCAGAGGGTGTTGATTTGGAAACCACTAACCAAGTCAGCTTAAGAGGTACAAGAAATGAGATGCAACGGGACGGTGCAGTTATTGCTGAAGAAACATTCAGATTGGCAAAGTCCCTACAAACAGCATTGCTTTACTTAGGAGAACTCTGTAGAGTCTCTCTGCCAACAGCTAGAAGTTGAAGAGTGTAGCTCATGTGTGAAATCCTGTGGCCTGAGCTCAGATTTCAAGGATGGATGTAAATCTCATTCCAAGTCCATCGCAGTGCAGTTAGGGCTGGACAAGACGCTCATTCCTGGGCAGGTTTAAGATCCATAGCCGTGCTGGGGTGACATATCAGATGATTAAAGTGAGGAACTGAGTCTTCTCTTGCACATACTGAGTAGGGTTGTGGAATCTGGAACCGAAGGGAACTAAGCCAGGGCCTTCCCGGCATTCTGAGAGAAATTAAAAGGCTGAACTTCCCAATAAAGCAACATGGGACTCAGTCTGGAAGACAGTTTGCAGGCCTTCAAATCAGCATAAAGATAGGTGGAGCAGTAAGGAGTGCAAGATGAGCTGAATTCAAGGAAAGAGGAAGTCATGGATTTGTGCTCATGTGTAAAGTTTGTAACAAGTCATGGAAAATGTTCTATATCCTTTTCTTTGCCATGACTGTTGTTCCATCAGTAAGCTCTGGTGTGCTCACTTTCCCCTTTCTGTTGCAGGAACCCCTCAGTGTGCCCCAGACCAGTTCCTGTGTGGGAACGGGCGTTGTATTGGCCAGAGGAAGCTGTGCAATGGAGCAAATGATTGTGGAGATGGCAGCGATGAGAGCCCCCATCAAAACTGCCGTAAGTTCTTCCCAAGTTCAGTCTTAAACGTAAACGGAGGCACTCCATTGTCAAAACGTGTGACGTGTGGGAGTCTCTGTGGCGTTGCTGAAGGATGTGTGTAAGAAAACAAGCCTGGGCTGTGATAATGGAAGAGAGTTGAAGATAGAGGAAAACGACCTTGGTGGTTTTGCCCATTACATGCTGCAGGCAAGTAATAATGAGGAGAAGGTTATGATCTTGGGTATTAAAGTTTGCCTGCAGAGACAGTGGATCCTAAAAGCATATTATTCTGAGGTTCATTGTCCCCTTTGGTTGTGGCCTGCAGGGGAGAGTTCTGATTGTGAAGCAGCAGCTTCCAGCACAGCCTGTGTCCTCCCCGTCTTGCTCAGCCTGTTCTGAAGGGTGACAGCTGAGGACACAAGCAGCTGCCTTGTGCTTTCAGCTCAGTTATCTTCACGTCTTCCTTCCGTAGGTCCACGAACAGGGGAGGAGAACTGCAACATCAACAATGGTGGCTGTGCTCAGAAGTGCCAGATGGTACGAGGGATGGTGCAGTGCACCTGCCACACAGGTTACAGGCTCCTGGAAGACGGCCGATCATGCCAAGGTGGGTTTTTGGAGCTGTAGCCTCCTCCCTGCTGCTTTGATGTGCTTGAAGTTGATGGCTATGATAGGGTGCAAACAGAGCATGAAAGCAGAAGCAAGCTGTTGGGGAGGTTGCCTGACTTGTTGATGATCTAATGGTAGCTCTCTCCTTTCTGCACCACGCAGATGTGAATGAATGTGCTGAGGAAGGCTACTGCAGCCAAGGCTGTACCAACAGTGAAGGAGGTTTCCAGTGCTGGTGTGAGCAAGGCTACGAGCTGCGACCTGACAAGCGTAGCTGCAAAGCTCTAGGTAAAGGGCTCAACCTTATTCTGGTGTGTGTTGGTCCAGTTCTCACATAGTTTTCTCTCTAATGCTTCATTAGCAGCATTATGCTGTTCACCAAGCCAACATGTGAGGAAAGGAAGTACCTGGATTGGTATGAGATATGCCTGGGTTGTTGGTGAATGCTTGTGAAAATTTTGTGTGATTTTGACCATGGAGACATACCTCACTGTTTTTTTTCCTGCCAGCAGGACAGGCCTTGCCACCTTTTCCTAGTCCCTTGTCATTCCTGGTCACCCCAGACCCTTGGACAAACCCAGCCTCCTGCCTCTATCTCTGTTCAGGAAGTGTCCAAACCTTTCCAGTCGGTGAGGTTATATCTCACCTCCTTGTGGTTTGACCCTTGATGCTGGTCACCTGTCCTGAATGCTGGAAGTGGCTGCTCTGTGGACATCTGCTGTTTTTTAAGGGCATCTATATGCTTGCTATACACTTGTTTAACTTTATTCCTCAGCTCCTCTAATGTAAGAGCTGAGAAATTAGAAATTGCATTTAAAGAATTAAGATTTCATTAGGAGTTCCCCTAGGGAAATCCATATAGAATGTTGATGCTGATTTTCTTTATTCTTTTTATCAAGTGCCAGCTGAGTTTATATCTCCCTGAGGCAGATTTTAACTGTCTTGTCTGTGGTAGAAGATGTGGTGGAGCATGTGCGTTTGTATGGCTAGGAGATGGATATATAGAAAAAGGGAGCTATAGTCCATCTGTCTAGTGGTATGGTTTCAGAGGCTGAGATGAGGTGGGCTGGGGTGGGACCAGGGAATGATCACTTCTTCCTGAAACAATATTTTCCAAAAGGTTTAAAACTGCTTATCTTGGAGTTAAGACCGTGTATTGAGGATGACGAAAACAGCTCTCTGAAGTGTTTTGCACTTGGGAGTTTATTTCTAACTGCAAAACTATATTCTGGGACTTGGTGCAGAAAGAATGGAAGGCAGGGCCCTGTCCAAGTCTTTAATGCTGTCTTCCCACGTCTATTCCCAGGGCCAGAGCCAGTGCTGCTCTTTGCCAATCGAATCGATATCCGACAAGTGTTGCCTCACCGCTCAGAGTATACGCTGCTCCTGAACAACCTGGAAAACGCCATCGCCCTTGACTTCCACCACAGCAAGGAGCTGGTGTTCTGGTCTGACGTCACCCTCGATCGCATCATGAGGGCCAATCTGAACGGTAGCAACGTGGAAGAGGTGGTTTCCACAGGGCTGGAGAGCCCAGGTGCGTCACCACAAAAAAAAGGCAAAAGCCTGGGGGCTGGCCACGGTGTGAGAATAGGGGTGGGTGTGTGGAGAAAAGTGGGTATCCAGCATTCGAAGTGGAGTGCATCTCCCTGAGCAAGGGGATGGGTTGGATGGAATGGGTGCGAGATCAGTGTCCCTCTGGAGTTAATCTGGCCTGATGGGGGAAGAGGCAGGAGGACTGAATTGGGCCTCTTCTCAGGCTGAGTGGGAAAGGGAACTGTTTTTTGTGAGCACATCCTGCTCCTAGTTTCACTGTGTGCTTAATTCTCCCCCGGAGATAGGTGGGCTTGCTATTGACTGGATCCACGACAAATTATACTGGACAGACTCTGGGACATCTCGAATCGAAGTAGCAAACTTGGATGGCACTCACAGGAAAGTGCTTTTGTGGCAGAACCTGGAGAAGCCCCGAGCAATTGCCCTACATCCTATGGAGGGGTGAGTGAAAACTTAGGACTCCAGTGAGCCCTCCGTGCAAGTGCTTCCAGGCAAACATTGAAAACCTCATCCTTGGTCACAAAGGCTGCCTCTGGGCTCAAGCCTTCATTTGGCACTGCCAGTTTGGGGAACCTGGCAATGCTGGGGGACCTGCGGAGCCTTAATCTTATTCTGGCCCCTTCAGGTTTCACCAGCCTGGTGAAAAACTGGTGTTACCATGTTGGCTGTCGCCAACTGGGTGTTACCTTGTTGGCTGTTGCTTCTCCCATGGCTGTGACCCAGTCTCATGCTCAAGGTCCCAGGAGTTGACACTGTTTTGCCCTGATAGGGAGTGAGGTGCATGGGACATTAGTTTTCCAACCTGTCTCTCCCTGCCTCTTCCAGCACTATCTACTGGACCGACTGGGGCAACACTCCCCGCATTGAGTATTCCAACATGGATGGCTCTAACCGGCGCATCATTGCGGACACGCACCTCTTCTGGCCCAACGGACTGACCATTGACTATGCAGGACACCGAATGTACTGGGTGGATGCCAAACATCACGTCATTGAGAGAGCCGACCTTGACGGGCGGAATAGGAAGGCTGTTATTAGCCAAGGTAAGTAACAGGGCTACGTACAGGGAGTGCTCTCTGCAGTAAAGAAGACAGAGTAACACAGTGGTTTCAGAGCCGCTGGCTTCTGTTTCTATGCTTGGTTCCTGTTCTTACACCGAGGAAGAATTCTACCACTGCTGAGGGATGGTATTTGCTTTGTCTTTGGTGGACAGAAGAGAGGAATTGTCTATTATATTAGTTGAAGGTGGATTTGAGTAGATTGAGCTGGGACTGTTTACTTTGAGGAAGAGGAGGCTGAGGGGAGACCTCATCGCTCTCTACAACTACTTGAAAGGACACTGTAGAGAAGTTGGTGCTGGTCTCTTCTCGCAGGTAATTAGTGACAGAACGAGAGGGAACGGCTTCAAGCTCCAACAGGGGAGGTTTAGACTGAACATTAGGAAGGAATTTTTCACAGAAAGAGTGGTCGGGCATTGGAACAGGCTGCCCAGGGAGGTGGTTGAGTTGCTATCCCTGGATGTGTTTAAGAGTTGTTTAGATGTGGTGTTGGGGGATATGGTGTAGGGGATGACTTTGTAGAGTAGGGTAGATGGTTGGACTCAATGATCCCAAGGGTCTTTTCCAACCAAAATGATTTTATGATTCTATGACTGTGGCAAAGCCTAAGGGGCAGTGGAAAGAGCTTTTCCTTGTCTTCCTGCTAGCTTGAGTCCTGTTGGACCTGATCACATCCTTCTACTTGCTGTCTGTTACAGGCCTCCCCCACCCATTTGCTATCACTGTGTTTGAGGACAGTTTGTACTGGACAGACTGGCACACCAAGAGCATCAACAGCGCCAACAAATTCACGGGCAAGAACCAGGAGATCATCCGCAACAAGCTCCACTTCCCTATGGACATCCACACGCTGCACCCTCAGCGCCAGCCAGCAGGTAACTGCAGAGAGGGTAGAGACCCATTTGAGGCACTAGAAGACCTGCTGCCACCCACCACCCCGTAAAGCAGGGAGGTGGCAGGTCCCAACCCACCATATTATAACCCATATAACCCATATTATAACCCATAGATAACCACCTCCCTCTGCAGAGCTGTGTAGAACTTGCTCCATCGGGCAGTTCAGTTGAGGTCCCTCAGCCCCCTTAACCTGGTGTTACCACAGCTCCCTCTGCTGACACCGGGGAGTGGAGGCTCTCCAGTAAGAAATATTTGTGACTTGTTTATGCAAGAGCTGTTTTGGGAGGGGGGAAAAAAAAAAAAGAGTCATGAGCGGGCACTAATAATGACTGACACCTCCCTTATTCCTCTTGAGTTGCCATAATCTGCTCTAGAAGTGGATTGAGTTAGATACTTTATTTTAAAATTGAGCCCTACAAATGGAGTTAGTGCTTTAGTTTATACCTTTTTTTATTCTCAATTAACTTCTGAGTGGACAAGTGCTCTTTCTCATGTGGGTTTTAACACCTCACCTGCTGTTCGTCCTCTTTCCTTTACTCTTTTTGCTTTATGCCTGGTTGTTTTTGTCTTTGGCTACTTGAGCAGGGAGAAACCGTTGTGGGGCCAACAACGGGGGCTGTACTCACCTCTGCCTGCCCAGCAGCAAGGATTACACCTGCGCCTGCCCCACGGGCTTCCGCAAGACCAGCAGCCATGCCTGCGCCCAGAGTAAGTGAGGTGGGACCACAGCCTGCATGCTCAGATGTTCGGTGGGTGG
>NW_015090921.1:2425192-2449925 GCF_001431845.1 Calidris pugnax
ATGCTGATTTTTTTTATTTTTTTTATTTTCTTTTTCCCCCTCTTTTTTTTTTTTTTTTTTTTTTTCTTTGCAGTGCAAGTGCCAGCTGAGTTTATATCTCCCTGAGGCAGATTTTAACTGTCTTGTCTGTGGTAGAAGATGTGGTGGAGCATGTGCGTTTGTATGGCTAGGAGATGGATATATAGAAAAAGGGAGCTATAGTCCATCTGTCTAGTGGTATGGTTTCAGAGGCTGAGATGAGGTGGGCTGGGGTGGGACCAGGGAATGATCACTTCTTCCTGAAACAATATTTTCCAAAAGGTTTAAAACTGCTCATCTTGGAGTTAAGACTGTGTATTGAGGATGTGAAAACAGCTCTCTGAAGTGTTATGCACTTGGGAGTTTATTTCTTACTACAAAACTATATTCTGGGACTTGGTGCAGAAAGAATGGAAGGCAGGGCCCTGTCCAAGTCTTTAATGCTGTCTTCCCACGTCTATTCCCAGGGCCAGAGCCAGTGCTGCTCTTTGCCAATCGAATTGATATCCGACAAGTGTTGCCTCACCGCTCAGAGTATACGCTGCTCCTGAACAACCTGGAAAACGCCATCGCCCTTGACTTCCACCACAGCAAGGAGCTGGTGTTCTGGTCTGACGTCACCCTCGATCGCATCATGAGGGCCAATCTGAACGGTAGCAACGTGGAAGAGGTGGTTTCCACAGGGCTGGAGAGCCCAGGTGCGTCACCACAAAAAAAAAAAAGGCAAAAACCTGGGGACTGGCCACGGTGTGAGAATAGGGGTGGGTGTGTGGAGAAAAGTGGGTATCCAGCATTCGAAGTGGAGTGCATCTCCCTGAGCAAGGGGATGGGTTGGATGGAATGGGTGCGAGATCAGTGTCCCTCTGGAGTTAATCTGGCCTGATGGGGGAAGAGGCAGGAGGACTGAATTGGGCCTCTTCTCAGGCTGAGCGGGAAAGGGAACTATTTTTTGTGAGCACATCCTGCTCCTGGTTTCACTGTGTGCTTAATTCTCCCCCGGAGATAGGTGGGCTTGCTATTGACTGGATCCACGACAAATTATACTGGACAGACTCTGGGACATCTCGAATCGAAGTAGCAAACTTGGATGGCACTCACAGGAAAGTGCTTTTGTGGCAGAACCTGGAGAAGCCCCGAGCAATTGCCCTACATCCTATGGAGGGGTGAGTGAAAACTTAGGACTCCAGTGAGCCCTCCGTGCAAGTGCTTCCAGGCAAACATTGAAAACCTCATCCTTGGTCACAAAGGCTGCCTCTGGGCTCAAGCCTTCATTTGGCACTGCCAGTTTGGGGAACCTGGCAATGCTGGGGGACCTGCGGAGCCTTAATCTTATTCTGGCCCCTTCAGGTTTCACCAGCCTGGTGAAAAACTGGTGTTACCATGTTGGCTGTCGCCAACTGGGTGTTACCTTGTTGGCTGTTGCTTCTCCCATGGCTGTGACCCAGTCTCATGCTCAAGGTCCCAGGAGTTGACACTGTTTTGCCCTGATAGGGAGTGAGGTGCATGGGACATTAGTTTTCCAACCTGTCTCTCCCTGCCTCTTCCAGCACTATCTACTGGACCGACTGGGGCAACACTCCCCGCATTGAGTATTCCAACATGGATGGCTCTAACCGGCGCATCATTGCAGACACGCACCTCTTCTGGCCCAACGGACTGACCATTGACTATGCAGGACACCGAATGTACTGGGTGGATGCCAAACATCACGTCATTGAGAGAGCCGACCTTGACGGGCGGAATAGGAAGGCTGTTATTAGCCAAGGTAAGTAACAGGGCTACGTACAGGGAGTGCTCTCTGCAGTAAAGAAGACAGAGTAACACAGTGGTTTCAGAGCCACTGGCTTCTGTTTCTATGCTTGGTTCCTGTTCTTACACCGAGGAAGAATTCTACCACTGCTGAGGGATGGTATTTGCTTTGTCTTTGGTGGACAGAAGAGAGGAATTGTCTATTATATTAGTTGAAGGTGGATTTGAGTAGATTGAGCTGGGACTGTTTACTTTGAGGAAGAGGAGGCTGAGGGGAGACCTCATCGCTCTCTACAACTACTTGAAAGGACACTGTAGAGAAGTTGGTGCTGGTCTCTTCTCGCAGGTAATTAGTGACAGAACGAGAGGGAACGGCTTCAAGCTCCAACAGGGGAGGTTTAGACTGAACATTAGGAAGGAATTTTTCACAGAAAGAGTGGTCGGGCATTGGAACAGGCTGCCCAGGGAGGTGGTTGAGTTGCTATCCCTGGATGTGTTTAAGAGTTGTTTAGATGTGGTGTTGGGGGATATGGTGTAGGGGATGACTTTGTAGAGTAGGGTAGATGGTTGGACTCAATGATCCCAAGGGTCTTTTCCAACCAAAATGATTTTATGATTCTATGACTGTGGCAAAGCCTAAGGGGCAGTGGAAAGAGCTTTTCCTTGTCTTCCTGCTAGCTTGAGTCCTGTTGGACCTGATCACATCCTTCTACTTGCTGTCTGTTACAGGCCTCCCCCACCCATTTGCTATCACTGTGTTTGAGGACAGTTTGTACTGGACAGACTGGCACACCAAGAGCATCAACAGCGCCAACAAATTCACGGGCAAGAACCAGGAGATCATCCGCAACAAGCTCCACTTCCCTATGGACATCCACACGCTGCACCCTCAGCGCCAGCCAGCAGGTAACTGCAGAGAGGGTAGAGACCCATTTGAGGCACTAGAAGACCTGCTGCCACCCACCACCCCGTAAAGCAGGGAGGTGGCAGGTCCCAACCCACCATATTATAACCCATATAACCCATATTATAACCCATAGATAACCACCTCCCTCTGCAGAGCTGTGTAGAACTTGCTCCATCGGGCAGTTCAGTTGAGGTCCCTCAGCCCCCTTAACCTGGTGTTACCACAGCTCCCTCTGCTGACACCGGGGAGTGGAGGCTCTCCAGTAAGAAATATTTGTGACTTGTTTATGCAAGAGCTGTTTTGGGAGGGGGGAAAAAAAAAAAAGAGTCATGAGCGGGCACTAATAATGACTGACACCTCCCTTATTCCTCTTGAGTTGCCATAATCTGCTCTAGAAGTGGATTGAGTTAGATACTTTATTTTAAAATTGAGCCCTACAAATGGAGTTAGTGCTTTAGTTTATACCTTTTTTTATTCTCAATTAACTTCTGAGTGGACAAGTGCTCTTTCTCATGTGGGTTTTAACACCTCACCTGCTGTTCGTCCTCTTTCCTTTACTCTTTTTGCTTTATGCCTGGTTGTTTTTGTCTTTGGCTACTTGAGCAGGGAGAAACCGTTGTGGGGCCAACAACGGGGGCTGTACTCACCTCTGCCTGCCCAGCAGCAAGGATTACACCTGTGCCTGCCCCACGGGCTTCCGCAAGACCAGCAGCCATGCCTGCGCCCAGAGTAAGTGAGGTGGGACCACAGCCTGCATGCTCAGATGTTCGGTGGGTGGCCGAGGGTTGGCAGTGGGAGCAGCAGTTGCTTCCAAGGAGGTGCAGCTAGATAGAACTGAGTTAGTAATATTAATTGCCCTGCCAGAGGGTGCTTCATCTTTTTTAATGCGTTCCCCTTGCCCTCGCAAGGCTTGGTGGGTGAGGATATAGAGAAACTCCATCCTTGGGCCCTTGTTTCAGGGCTGCTACTGGTGCCATGTTACCTGTCACAGCTGATTGTTTCCCTAAAGCTCCCATAGGAGCTGGCTGAGTGATGAACAAAAAAATTAAGGCCTCTTAGTTTGCAACCACATGGAAGAACTGGGCCAACTGTCTCCTAGATTCACAAGAGATGGCATAGCTGTTTGATTTGGAGTGAGGTCTATGCCATTCTTTAAAGAATACGGTTGACTTTGTTCCCTCAGCGTAGGTTGCTCCCAGGAGACAGTTCCCTACTACTCTGTTCCCCCAGTGCCCACCCCCCTGCAGTGATACTTTCCTGCCAATAAAGTCCTGAGCTGTGACCTGCCAGTGAGAGATGGTGTAAGAAGTTAAGGTTGGCTGTAGCAGGGAATTGTCTGTGTCTATCACTGTGATGTTGAACATAGAGAAATTAAAAGAAGACCTTTCGACCTTTGATCAGGTCTTGACAAGTTCCTGCTTTTTGCCCGAAGGATGGACATCCGTCGGATCAGCTTTGACACAGATGACCTGTCAGATGATGTCATCCCCCTTGCTGATGTTCGCAGCGCTGTGGCTCTAGACTGGGACTCAAAGGATGACTACGTCTACTGGACAGATGTTAGCACCGACTCAATCAGCCGAGCAAAATGGGATGGATCAAGTCAAGAGGTACAGTGTTAGCTATGTGTGGAGGTCACCTAGCCAGGAGACTCCTTGAGCGTGAGATTGGAAGCCTCTGAGATACACTAGCCTTCTAAGGAGCTGCACTTCATGCTGGATTTATTGTTGATTAGTTTGCCTACTTCTCAGAAGAGCCTCGAGATGACATTTCGTACATAAGTTTGGTATACATTTGGAAAGCCTTGAGTTGAGACATGAAACATGTTGATTTGTAAGCTGTGGTCAATTCCTTTGCTGTAGCCCTAAAATCTGAAAGGAGGAACTTCTAAATACTCTGTTATGTGCTACATTTGGAAAAGAGCCACGCTCCTTGGGAAATGCTTTTTGCACATGCCCTTAGGCTAATGTTGCCATAAATGAGGGGAACAGAGTTCAAAGTTTGGAATTGTGGTTTGATCAGATCTGAAAAATAGATGTTTCTCTAAATATAAAGCTTATTTGAACTTCTAAGTCCTTAATGCTCATTCTCATATGGCATGACTCGACTTGGGCTTTTGCCTTTTGAAGTTACCGTTGTTTAGAATACGTCATGCATTGGACAAGTGCTTTCTTCCTAAGGTGTAATCTCACTAAGGATTTTTAATTTTTGTTTTTATTTAGGTTGTAGTGGACACCAGCCTGGAGAGTCCAGCTGGACTGGCAATTGACTGGGTCACCAACAAACTATACTGGACTGATGCAGGTACTGGGATCCTCTGCTTTACCTAGACTTCTGTCATCGTTATTAGTCATGAAAATTGAAAAGCAGCTGGGTAGTTCTATCCGTCTCATTCCAAATTTGTCTGTCTAGCAAAAAATGGATTTTCATCTCGTATGCTTCTAACAAAGCAGGAGTTGAGGTGGAATCTTTAGTTTAATTCTCTTTGCAGTATCCCCAATACTAATTCTGTAGAAAGGTTTATAGCAGAAGTCAAGCACCGCTGTTGTCTTGCTGCAGAGCTTGCAATTCTGTGTGTTTACGTATCTTCCAACAGCGTAGTATCTGGAGGGTGTTCCCTGCTGGAAAGTCAATAGTTCAAAGAGATGTAAGGAAGGTGATTCTTTTCTAGCTGTTCTCTCATGCCTATGTAGCCACAGAGGTGACTTGAGAGATCTAATGGAAGGTGACAGCTTGAGCCATGTTTCTTACCTCTTTTCCAGCTATGGACAGAGATGGATGGAGGGCAATAATGCATTGTTGTATGTATTTTTTTTTTGCCTTAGCTCTGGTGATTCCAGAGGTCTTTGATCTCTCTCTCTTTTTCTCTCTTGACCTTTCTAGGAACAGATCGGATAGAGGTCTCCAACACAGATGGGACCATGAGAACTGTTCTAATCTGGGAGAACCTAGACAGACCTAGAGATATTGTGGTGGACCCAGTTGGAGGGTAAGAGATTCTTTCTTTGGGGACAACATGACAATTCTTGCATGTCTGAAGATTTGCTAGTTCTTTGGGTTTTTACCATTGTCTTTCTGATACCATTGTTTTACATCCTGCCAAAGACTGAAATTAGAAACCTGATTTTGGATGCTAGTGGAAGAAGATAAGCAGGGATAATTGCCTGTTGTGCTCTAGAGCTTGCAGGAGCTGACTTGTGTTTTCATTTGTTTATCCTGGGGATGGAAAAACTAAAGATGTGGTAAAAAAAACACTGAGAATGAGGCCATCTAGATCTTTATTTATTTCACATCTGTATTGAATTCAAGCTCTTTGCTTATCAACCAGAGTTCAGTCAGAAGGATTTCCTCAGGTAAATTACTGCTGATCTTCTATTTCTTTATTTCACATCTGTATTGAATTTGTATTCAAGTTCTTTGCTTATCAACCAGAGTTCAGTCAGGAGGATTTCCTCAGGTAAATTACTGCTGATCTCAAGCAAATTGTAACATTAATGGCTTCTTGGCTTCAAAGAACTGTGTCAGAGTATTGAGGGATCAGCTGTGCCACAGAAAGCAAACCTGAGTAGAAACAGAGACAAATGGTTTCAATGACTGATTCTTGCTTCTGAATCATAAGACCTTGTGGAACTAAGGATAGGGTGGATAAGAAGAAACTTGCCAGCCATTGCTTTAGGAGTGCTGACTGTCAGGAAAAGTGTGCTATTCTTTCCTTGAGTGCATTACTGGAAGGCCAATGCAGCAAGTGTATAAAGGGCCAATGGTGGAGACTGGTAAATAATTGCTCAATTTTTAGACCTTGAAGTATTATCTTGAACTTTTCCCTCCATGTAACACATGGGCAGTAGAAGGTATATACCCTGGAGTATGATCTTAGGTACATTACAAGAACCTAAAGCTGGACATGAGGACAATATTAGCCTAATGCTGCTTCGTGCTAGAGCTTGAAGGCACCAGGCTCTCTTGCTTCTCTGTAACGCTGCCTGCCCCAGAGGCAGGGGAGGAGTGCAAGCACTCACTTCTGTCTGGGCTTGTGTTCAGGTTCATGTACTGGACTGACTGGGGAGCCAGCCCCAAAATTGAGCGCGCTGGTATGGATGCCTCAAACCGCTTGGTGATCATTTCTTCCAACCTGACGTGGCCTAACGGCCTGGCCATTGACTACGAGTCGCAGCGCTTGTACTGGGCAGACGCGGGCATGAAGACCATCGAGTATGCCAGCCTGGATGGGAACAACAGGAAGGTAAGGAAGCCACCTTTGAGGAGGGGAGTCTGGGAGCCTGAGGTATAAGTCCTAGAGCACAGAGTGCTGATGGCCCCTGCCTCTCTTTCCAGTTGAAAGTGAAATCTCAAAATCAAGACATGCTGAGCTGCTTTCACTGGGAGAGAAAGCTCCCTTTTAGTTGTAAACTGTGTGTGAGGGAACCTCCATTGGAGGGCTGACGTTACCCCATCACTCTCCTTTTGCTGTTACTGTACATGATGATGCTGAGAAAGGGGGCAAGGGAAGCCTCTTCCCCTTAGTGACTTCTTAGTAATGTTTTTTGGGGGGGGCTGGGGGTAATCTGACCAGGTGCTGATTGGGAGCAATCTGCCTCACCCCTTTGGACTTACTCTTTATGGCGAGAGAATCTACTGGACAGACTGGCAGGCCAAAAGCATCCAGAGCGCAGATAGAAGGACTGGGCAGGCTCGGGAAACGCTGCAGGACAATCTGGAGAATCTTATGGATATTCATGTTTTCCACCGGCACAGGCCACCAGGTACAGAGCTCGCCCCAAGCCACGCTGAGCTGAGAGCTTGCTCAGGCTCTGCTTACGTGGCACAGCTCTCCTGCAAGGAGCTGACCTATCTGTCAGCCCTCCATGCCTTAAGTCACTGGGTGGAATATGAGAGCGTGAAAATGATTCTTGGCTTGGTACTTAAGGGCATTGTAGAATGCATTTCTATAGCTGTTGCACCCCCTTTTTTTCTGCTTGTGCTGCTGGCTTATGGGTTTCTCATCCCCTTTCCTGTAGTGCGTACAGCATGTCAAGTTGGCAATGGAGGCTGCAGCCACCTGTGCCTTTTGGCACCTCTTCCAAAAGGTTACAGCTGTACCTGCCCTACTGGGATCAACCTGCAATCCGATGGCAAGACCTGCTCCCCTGGTAAGTCCCCTCTGTAGGAACCTGATTGCAGTTTGGTATCACAGCTACGTTTTGCTCTTGCTTTGTTAGAGAATAAAATGCACTTTTATCTGCTTTACCCCTTGAAAAACCCATTTGATTCCCCTGAGTGGGAATCACTACGAAGAAACTTACTGATAACTGGAGCGATGCAGAAGAAGTTTGTCTTGAAATTATGTTGGGCAACTAAACAAGATGTCACATTTTTCCCCATGCTTTTGCCCTAATCTTGGGGTGGATTCTTTTGTAACTACAAGGTGCTGCATTCTTTAATAGGAACACATTCCTCCCGTGGACCCTCTTTTTGAGGATTGTGGAAGGCACTCAGCTTCTGGCCATGGTACATGCACTTTTTCTCCTTAGCAGGAGAAGACTGACTCCTAATCCCTGATTCTAACACTTATTAGCAGAAGTAACTATTCTATGACTGCACTCCTTTTCAACTTGGATATAAAGAAGCATTCAATAATGCTCAATAAAGCTTTTGTACTCAGATTCCCCATAAGCTGAGATCTGCCTGAGACTTCCCCTTCTCCACTGAGGCCAATGTCATCTCCAGAATGTTCAATGAATGATACCTGCAGTTGACTGAACTTGTTCCTGGCTGATATCTGTCCATTTTCAACTCTCTGCAGGAATGACCAGCTTTCTGATCTTTGCCAGAAGGACTGACATCCGCATGGTGTCTCTGGATATTCCCTACTTTGCAGATGTTGTCATCTCAGTCAACGTCACCATGAAGAACACCATTGCGATTGGAGTGGATCCTCGTGAAGGTCTGAACTTCCTACTCTATGCGACTATCTGTTTGAAAGGCAACAAGTGACTTAATATCTAAATGTCTGAGTAAAGAACCAGATGCAGATGTTACTGTAGGTTGTGAATTTGGGTAGTGGTTTTTTTTCCCCCGAGTCAGAGACCTGGATCTGTTTTTTAAGATTTTGCTTTTTAGTTGTTGGGGTTTGGTTTGGGTTGGTTTTGTTGTGGGCTTTTTTTAAGCTTCTCTTTTATCCACCCAGGAAAGGTTTACTGGTCAGACAGTACTCTGCGGAAAATCAGCCGGGCTGCCCTAGATGGCTCACAATTTGAGGACATCATCACTACAGGTAAGAAATATTTTGACCTGGGAGCCTCTTGCCTCCGTGCAGCATGAAAAGAGAGATTCTCTGATGCCCTGGTAGAATAATCTTGACATTTTTGGCAGTCAGGCAAGCAAAGCCTACATAATCTGCCTGATGACATGCACAAGGAATACCAGAAGTATTCTGGAATACCAGAAGTTCCTGACTAAGCTGGGAGGATGAGCAGTGACCGGTTCACCTTTCTGTTTTCCTCAGGTCTGTTGACTACAGATGGACTGGCTGTGGATGCTATTGGCAGGAAGATATATTGGACAGATACAGGAACAAACCGGATTGAAGTGGGCAACCTTGATGGCTCCATGAGGAAAGTCTTGGTCTGGCAGAACCTGGACAGCCCTCGAGCAATAGCTTTATACCATGAGATGGGGTTAGTGTTGTCAAGAGGCTATCTAGGGGTTAGAAACTTGACTTCTGACCTGTTTCCATAATGCTTGCTGGCTTTTCCCCAGGTACATGTACTGGACGGACTGGGGTGAGAATGCCAAGCTGGAACGCTCTGGGATGGATGGCTCTGGACGTGTGGTGTTGATCAGCAACAACCTGGGCTGGCCTAACGGACTGGCAGTGGATAAGGCTGGGTCCCAGCTGCTCTGGGCTGATGCACACACTGAGGTCTGATTCTGTTCTTCAGCATCGTTTGTCATTGGGTCTTTGGTAGCCTGGAGGCTTGTTTTGAAGCTCTTGAGCAAGCTATCAAAAGAACAAGGGGAACATAAGCTTTTTTGAGAGTATAGACTATGGGGAGGGTGGATTTGAGTAACATTGCTTGCTTAGGCTCCTTTTCCCACTTGATGTAGTAATTGCTAGCAGGAGGGATCAGTATTTTGAGTGTGGGGCTGATGATGTTTACTTCTTTCTTCAGCGTATCGAGGCTGCAGATCTCAACGGCGCGAACCGCCGCACCCTGCTGTCTCCGGTGCAACATCCATACGGCCTCACTTTGCTGGACTCTTACATCTACTGGACAGACTGGCAAACTCGCAGCATTCACAGGGCTGATAAGGACACTGGTGCCAATGTCATCTTGGTGAGGGCAAACCTGCCTGGCCTCATGGACATCCAGGCTGTGGATAGGGCACGGCCCCTGGGTGAGTTGCTGGGCTGCAGGGTTCTGTGGTGACTAGGGGAGCCCTTCTTAAAAGAGTCCTTTGGTGTAAAGCATGAGTGATAGAGTAACTTCTCAAAAATCAGCTTTCTTTTCTTCTTCACTCTTGTTTACCTGTTTTTTACACTTCTCCCTGTTTACCTAGCTCCATAGGTCTGGTGTTTGTTTAATTACTGCATGTTTTTTCACCACTTTCATCCCATTTCCTTCACTGGGTTGCACCAACAACCTCGTTCTCACACACATCAGAGCCACTTTCTTAGGAGGACTTTCCATAGGTCTGGTGTTTGTTTATTACTGCATGGTTTTTCACCGCTTTCATCCCATTTCCTTCACTGGATTGCACCAACAACGTCATTCTCGCACACATCAGAGCCACTTTCTTAGGAGGACTGAATAAGTCATGCCCTATTAGGCTTCACCAGATTCTACTGGCATTGGACAGTTTCCCTTTTTTATCTCCAAAAGCACTAATTCCTCTGAAGCTAGTTGCTGAAACTTTATTTCAAGTTTTAGTCACTTTTTTTTGAAGCATTGCAGGCTTCTTCTGCCTGTCTGCTACTTTGCTCTACGAAATCTCTGCTTCTTTAGTTTCTCTTAATATATTGTGCTCTCCAACTATTCTGTGCCAGAGTCAGATTCCTCATGTTACTCTTTGGGTATCCTGCATTACCCCATCATTCCTCCTTGCTCTTCGGTGGGAGCTGTGGCTTTGTTTTAGTGGAATTTCCCCAATACATACTTCCACAGGAAACCATGTGCTGCTTCTCCTGTGGATACTAACATCAGAACATCACTCTTGACAGCATAACTTCACCATATAACTTAAAGCTAACCAAAACTCTAGCCAACACATCCCTGTTGTCTTCTTCCCACTCCCTGCACCCATCTTCTGGGTTTGTCCCCTCCTAGTAAATTTATGCTGGGTGGTTGGGGTTTTTTTTTCCAATTTTAAAAAAGCAAAAGATATGACCCTAATATGTCAGGCACTTTCAGCAGGCTTCTCTGATGCTTTTGTTTACTTGCCACTGTGTGCAGCTAAGTTGGAACAGAAGCTTCTTTGTCAGCCTGGCCTCTGGTGCATTGTCACGCTGCTTCCCCCCAGGGTTGGCTCTTTCTGTCAGCATTACCCTTTGCAGCAATAATAAAGCTAAACTGGAGTTGTGTGACTCTATCAGCATTTGGCTGTTCCTTTTTCCATGGGAAAACTATGATTAGCAAGGAATGCAGGTTGAGACTTTGCTCCTAAAGCGCCCCTTTCTTCTGTACCTTCCTGTTCTCCTTGCCCAACCATGCCCATGCCCACCACGAGTCTTGGAGGGGAGGAAGGCAGTCTCTGTATGAAGGGCTCAGCGAGACTGGGATGGGATTGAGTCTTGGAGGGAAGGAGGCAGTGTCTGTATGAAGGGCTCAGCGAGACTGGGATGGGATGGATGAACTCAGCTGCTAACAAGTTGTGCATTTATGTAACCTTTGAAACAAAGCTTTCATCTGTGGGACCACACTGATCCTTAAACCATGCTTTCCCTGTTTCTCAAGGCTTCAATAAATGTGGAGTTCGTAATGGTGGCTGCTCTCACCTTTGCTTGCCTCACCCCACGGGCTTCTCCTGTGCCTGCCCCACTGGCATCCAGCTGAAGAGAGATGAGCAGACATGTGACTCTTCTCCAGAGACCTACCTACTTTTCTCTAGCCGTGCTTCCATCCGCCGTATCTCGCTGGACACCAGTGACCACACAGATGTGCACATACCTGTCCCTGAGTTGAACAACGTCATTTCTCTGGACTATGACAGTGTTGACGGCAAGATTTACTACACAGATGTATTTCTTGATGTCATCAGGTGGGTGCCAGTCGTCTACGTGGCCAGTGCCCAGGTCCCCCAGCTACTTGTGCTGGTCGTGCCGCAGGGAGCTGTGAAGTGTGCCAATAAGTTGGGGAGACAGATGTGGCAATACCCCACTGCTTACCCCTTGACTTTGGTACACAGTATAGTGTCTCTCGCTGAAGTAAGTGCTGAAGGTGTGTTTAACCTCCTGGAGACTATGGGGAAAAAGGTGTTAGGGAGGTAGCACTACGAAGTGGCCCTGTGGTTGATGTGAATCACACATGGAGGTTCTGGGAGCTACCCGTTCCTCACTGCCATTTGTCATTGATTTTCATCCAGGAGGTCGGATCTGAACGGCAGCAACATGGAAACTGTTATTGGTCAGGGTCTGAAGACTACAGATGGCCTGGCAGTGGACTGGGTTGCCAGGAACCTTTACTGGACAGACACAGGACGCAATACCATCGAAGTAGCTAGACTGGATGGAAGCTCCAGGAAAGTGCTGATCAATAACAGCCTGGATGAGCCCCGAGCCATCGCTGTCTTTCCCAAGAAGGGGTAGGTACCTTTGGTGGGGTAGGGAGAAGGGCTGTGTGGAGGCAGACTGGAAGAGGAAGTTGTGGGAGGAAGAAGAGATGTGCTGTGTGAGTCTGCAGGTACCAGCAAGGGGCTGACTGAATGACAGATGAGATCAGGCAGGCAGCAAGTTTGAAGATGGGGCAGAAGGCTGACAGAAACAAGCTACAGACCACACAATCTTTTTTTGAACCTGAAAAATCTGGCAGTTTAGTTCATAGCTAAAATTTTCATTAGGCTAAACGAAACGTTCTTTTCTTCTGACACTTGCCTTTTATCTCTTCAGGTACCTCTTCTGGACAGATTGGGGTCACATTGCTAAAATTGAACGAGCAAACTTGGACGGCTCTGAACGTAAAATCCTGATTAACACTGACCTGGGATGGCCCAATGGATTGACTTTGGATTATGACACCAGGAGGTCAGTCTAAGATTTTCTTACACTTGCGTAGGGTTAAGGGATGTAATGATTTTTTTATTTAGCTTTCTTGGCTTGGTTTATTGGAGTAGTGATGTGGGTTTGGGGTCCTTTTTTGTCTTTGTTTTTGTCTGATCCATCTCGACTAGTGAAGAACTAGAAAGTAAAGAGGGATTGTATAGATGGAAGCTCACCTCTTCCCCTGTTCCTCCAGGATTTACTGGGTGGACGCGCATCTTGATCGTATAGAGAGCTGCGATCTCAATGGAAAGCTGCGGCAAGTGTTGGTCAGCCAGGTGTCACATCCCTTTGCTCTCACACAGGTAAGAAGATTTTTCTGCTGCCACCATTTCTCCCTGGTGGGTTGATCAGTTTGGAAAGTCTGGAGAAACCAAGATAGCTGAGGGTATAATACTTCTGTGGCTCCCTGGTGGGTTGATGACTTGAGAAAGTCTGGAGGAATCAAGATAGCTGAGGGTATAATACTTCTGTGGAGCTAAGAAAGGAAGTTTGTCTTAACTCCAGTGGGGTGTAGACAGTCATTCTCTTTAGGGTAAGGGGGGAAGGGGTTGAGAAGGCCTTTGTTTGGGGCCTTCTGCCACAGGGATGTGGTTTTTATGGGCATCCTGTGTCTGTGTGGCTAATCATGCTAATGGCTGTGATTTTTGTTTGCTGTCTCCCTGAGCAGCAGGATAGGTGGATATACTGGACTGACTGGCAAACCAAATCTATCCAGAGAGTGGACAAATACTCCGGGCGGAACAAAGAGACAGTCCTGGCCAATGTTGAGGGACTGATGGACATCATTGTTGTTTCCCCTCAGAGACAGACAGGTAAATAGGAGGATCTTGGTTCAGGCAAACGCTAGTTTTAGACCAAAACAACTCTGGAACTATCGTGCACTGTAGATGTCAAGCGAGATTGGCATCCTTTCTTATATTCCAACTGTTAATGCATCTTCCCCGTGCACGTTCCTCGTCTGCCTGTGACGTTTCAGTCAAGTACAGTCAAGTCAACCTTGTTCTGCTACAGCTTTGATTAGCAAATGTCATGCGCATTCCTTGTCTGCCTGTGACGTTTCAGTCAGGTACATCTTAACTGTGTTCTGCTACAGCTTTGATTAGCAAATGTCACTTTCTGTGACATTGTGTTAAAACAGAAGAATGTGAGCTTGTTGGTTTTTAATCTCTGCAGCTGTGTTGACTGGGCTCCTTTCTAATGATTTCCAGTGCCTTCCTTTACAAGACTTCCCTAACCCTACCAGTGTCTGGCTGTTGTCATCACTTTCTTAGCAGTCAGATAAAGGGTGTGTGCCACAGCGTAGAAACTTGCTGGTATTCCTAGGAAGTATCTCTGGCTGAGCAGGGAAAAAAAAAGGTGGTTGCTCTGAGCTCCTAATCTGCGGAGTATTTAGAAAACTGCTTGTTCCTTCCAGGTACTAATGCTTGCGGAGTGAACAATGGAGGCTGCACTCACCTCTGCTTCGCCAGGGCTTCTGACTTCGTCTGCGCGTGTCCGGATGAACCAGATGGGCGGCCCTGTTCTACCAGTGAGTTTACTTGCTGGGTGTCTCTTGGGTAGTAGCTTCCATAAGTGAGCCACTGCAGAGCATCTGAAGCTCTCCAGCGTAGAAAGACTTCTGCAGAGTCATATGCTGGAAGTAAGGTTGTGAGCAATAGAGCCGCCTTCTGTCCTTTTTGCTGATAAGGCTGGGTTTGGGATGGGAAAGCTGCTTAATCCAGGCCATTTTAGAAACTCTCCGTCGCTTTCCAGATTTGTTCATCTGCCCCACAAAGTTGGGGTCCTGCTTATTTTTTCCTCTGTTGTTCTAGTTCCTGGTGTGGTGCCCCCTGGTCCTGAACCCACCAGGGTAAGTGAGAGAAGTCAGACACCACCTGGCAGAGTAGATACCTCAACAACCAAACCTCTCACGTCTCTGGAAGCAGTGGAAGGAAAGTAAGTGCTGTTGTTCTTTTGGAATTGGGGTGTGAAAGTCACAGCTTGTGCAAAGTGCAACATGCAAGCCCCCTATGATTGTCATCCAGACATACCTCTCCTTAGCCAAAAGAGGCTATTTCAGCTCCAGACTTCACATTCATAATGGGAAAAGCCATTTTGACAAAGAATGCAGAACTCTGAGCTGACAAGGAAGAGGTGCAGAGATCCTTCTATTAAAATGCGTGTCTAGGTTCACTCTGCTGAAGTGTTAAAATCCTCCTGAGACCACGTGATTCATTTGGCTGATTTTTGAACTCCTAATTTTGAGAACTGCTTTCGGAGAGGAGGAGATGGGAGTCTGTTACTTAAATTCACCGAGACATCTGAGGAAGTGAAGTGGTTCTGCCCTGGCCACAAAGGGCTAGCTTGTTTGGGGCAGAACAGAACCTTTGCAGCTCTAACATTGAAGTTACAACACAGGTAGTTAAGAGACTTTTTTCTGCTAATTCCCTGCAGCCTGCTATTCCTACTGCCCAGCAAAAAAAGTATGTTAAATAATATATGGCTGGGTTATTTGCAAGATAAAACTTCCACTTTGTTGAATGTGATGTATTGGACAGAAAGATCGTTGTGCTGACTCCCGGGATGTTCTGATTTTTGTTTCAGCGCTGATACTGAAATTTGTGTTCTGATAGATAGATGTCTGTGTGCACTTGTGTACCTGAGAGGTGAATCTAGAATGACTGGGATATAAAGACATTGCAGACCTATATATATGTATATGGTCCTCTCTCCTCTGGATACAGAAAGACACTGAAGATGGGAAAGGGAGGTTCCTGTTACTGAACTGGAAATGGAAGGGATATTGGTGCTAGCCTGTCCCATCCTGTCTTTTGATACCTTTGATACTGTTAGTACATCTGTCAGTAACTGTCTGTCCTTCTGTCTTTCAGCTGCTCTGACAAAGACGCGAGGCGAGGCTTGTGTACCCACGCCAACGAGGCAGTGTTGGCAACCATGGGTGAGTTCCTTTGCTTTAACTCCTCTCCACCAGGGTTGTTCCTCCAGATGTGCCCAGGCCATTCCAGTCCGTAGTGTTTGAAACTCCAATTTCTGAAACTCAGACTTGAATTACTCACCTGCCCTCTGAGCAGAGAAAAGTGTGTCTGAGGATGAACATCCATCATACACATTCATTAGCTTATATGGGGACTTCTTCAAATGACACTTAGGTCTGGAGAATAGTTCTGTTTTCTTTCATCCTATACCCCATCCATTGGGCTTTTTCCATTAATGATACTCTTTTTCACCATCCCCTTTGTATTTAGTTGAGGATGGTTGACTAGAGTAATTGTTTCCCACTGCAGGAGTAACCTGTCAGCAAGGGGGGGTCTAACTCATCCTTATTCAACTCCATTACAAAGATCTTGATGCTCTGTGGTTCGCTGGGGCCTGGGCGGGAGGAAGGGCTATTATATTCTTGGTTTCATATGAAGCCAGACAAAACCGTCAGCTAAACCTTGGTGTGTTGACATTTTACCTTCTGTGTGTTGTAAAAACTCTGTATTCCAGACAAAACCGTCAGCTAAACCTTGGTGTGTTGACTTTTTACTTTCTGTGTGTTGTAAAAACTCTGTATTGGGTGTTACGCTGAGGTCAGTATTACTCAGTGAAAATTAAGGAGAGTGCATAAATTGCCCTTGCTGTTCACTTTCAGGAGAAGGACTGCACGTCAGCTACATTATTGGAGGTCTTCTCAGCATCCTGTTTATTTTGCTGCTTATTGCTGCTTTGATTATATATAGGTAAGTGGTCTTTTCCCCCCCCCCTCTTGGCCAATAGCAAAATCTAGGGTTGTAGGAGAAGAAAGCTCCTGAAAGCACTTGCATCTTTCTTTATTGCCGTTTACAGTCCCTTTCTTCTCCCTTGGAAGCAGTGTTTGATAATTTTATTTGCAAGGTTTGAGTCCTTGAGAAGTGTTGGGCAGACAACTGCTATTTGAAGCCTTATTGGCTAAATTTTCTGCAGAGACCTTATGAGTTATGGACAGGGATCATCTTTCTTTATTGCCACTTACAATCCCTTTCTTCTCCGTTGGAAGCAGTGTTTGATGATTCTATTTGCAAGGTTTGAGTCTTTGAGAAGTGTTGGGCAGACAACTGCTATTTGCATCTTTCTTTATTGCCGTTTACAGTCCCTTTCTTCTCCCTTGGAAGCAGTGTTTGATAATTTTATTTGCAAGGTTTGAGTCCTTGAGAAGTGTTGGGCAGACAACTGCTATTTGAAGCCTTATTGGCTAAATTTTCTGCAGAGACCTTATGAGTTATGGACAGGGATGTGAGATAATTTGTGTCTCACACGTGTGAGCTCATTTCTTCCAGATAGCTTCACCTATCACTGCCACTACAGCTTTTGGGGTTACATGGCAGTGCCTTGCTGTAGTGGTAGCTGGTGAATATACTGGTAGCTGAAGAGCAAGGCGAAGCCAAGGTTGTCTCTTTTTGAGGGACAGCAGAGAGCTTTCCACTTTGCTGGAGCTTTCCACTGGCTGAGCACTCGGGAACTTTGGATCCTGGCAGTGTGTCCTTTCTGATGTTTCTTTCCCTCTAGGCACAATAAGTCCAAGTTCACCGACCCTGGCTTGGGGAACCTAACCTACAGTAATCCTTCATATCGGACGTCTACCCAGGAGGTGAAGATTGAAGCGATTCCCAAACCAACCATGTACAACCAGTTGTGCTATAAGAAAGAGGTAAGAGCTGCTACTGAGGTCACGGGAGCCCGGCTCAAGCTGCTGTTGAGTATTACAGGCCTTAGTATGTGAAAACGTTGCAACGAGCCAGGGTTTACTTCTGGTACAGAAGACAACTTCAGTGAATTGCTCAGATTCCTGTAGCAGCACTTCTTCCCCGGTGAACTGTGGTGAATTAGACCTGGCTTTAGCTCTCTGCTGCTTCCCCACTCCCATAGTGTCTTGTATTTCATTTCTACTGGGTGCTGGCCCTCCAAGTACTGGAGTCAAAGGGAATTGGCTTCCCTGGACACAGTCCCTGTTAGTGACTGTTGTCCCCAGATTGCTTTGGACAGTCACCAGGGGAACCAGGCAGCCAGAAGGACTTTGGTAACATGAACATGGCTCCTGATAGTGCGTTGCCTGGAAGGGGTGGGATAGGGAGCATTTTAAAGCCCCCCCGGAGGTCTGCCCTGTGTGCCACAGGGTGGGAGAGGGTTTGATAGGATATCTTGCTGCACTTAGTTTTTCCTCTGTTTTCTCCTCAGAAGCTTTCTTATCACTCAGATAGCTTCTCATCTTCCCTCTTCTGATTTCCGTCCACATCCTCACGTCAGGTATCACTACTCTGTGTGTTTGATCCTGCCTCCCTCACTCAAGCTCTGTTGTGTGGCTCAAGCACTGTCCCATACTAATTGCTCTTTCTAACCCTCCCTGCCTCTGCTTGCCACTTTTATGTCCTTAAACCAGGTCTACTGTCTGTCAAGAAAGTATAGGTAGATTTCTATGGCAGATCCTCTGGTCTTGGCTTTAGCTACTCATGCTTAGTATGGGAAACTTGAAAAAGATAATTTCTGTACAATTATTTATGATTATCTGTGAGATCACTTAGTTTCTGTAGCAGGCATCACAGCAAGACTTACACAGAGGAGAGTTTTCCCTGGCTTTGTTTTTCAAATGTGCTATCCCACAGATTTCCCAAACTTTCCTGGCATTTTAACCTTATCTACTAAGGAAAAGTCAGGATTATTTATATGGGAATCTAAATATTTTCACCTTTTCTCTTAATTCTGCTGCTCCTAGATATACCCAGCAGTATGTTTTCCCCCACCCCCTTCGCTTTCTCCTCAGGGATAAATCAGATGTTCTGATGGTCCTTATTTGTCAGTGAGCCAAGTTAGACAGATTTCATTACTTTAATCTCAGTGTGGTCCCTTTAGCCTCTGATCATTCTTGTTGTTTCCCTATAATCTCCCTCCCCTGTATCACTGTGAGACTCGGGCTTAACAGTGGTGTTCCAGCTGTGCTTTCCTGAGAGATGAATCTAGAATGACTCAGAGATAAAGTTACTGCAGACCTAGAATCAATTTCCTGCCTGCTTTTACCATGAAGTCTTCTAGTTCTTCCCACTTCCCATTTTCTTGGGTTTCTTTTTTTTTTTTTCGGTTCTTCCCGCTTCCCATTTTCTTGGGTTTCTTGTTTGTTTTTTTTTTTTTTCTTCCTTTTTAGGCTCAGTATTGTTCTTACTCCCTGCTGTCTGGAAATATATATTTATATATTAGTTGAATTTGAAGAGCCAGCTCATCCTCATTCTCCTTCCATGATTTGAAGGCTCCTGGAGTTTGGAATGAGAGCTCTTGCAGGGAGGATTGGTCTCAGGGGTGGGGAAGAACTGAAGGGAAAGGAAATATATATTTATATATTAGTTGAATTTGAAGAGCCAGCTCATCCTCATTCTCCTTCCATGATTTGAAGGCTCCTGGAGTTTAAAATGAGAACTCTTGCAGGGAGAATTCGTCTCAGGGGTGGGGAAGAACTGAAGGGAAATGTAGAATGGGTTCTGCCATTGTGACAGTCAAAGCCATTGGCTGTTTACGTGGAGGTCCAGGCTTTTGTCTGCTTCCCTGTCTACATTCCAGCTCTGCTTTGCTCTTTGCCGTATTTTTCCATAGATATATTGTGGTTGGTTGGTGGTTTTTTTTTTTCATTCATGTGTCTCCTCCCTAGACTGGTCCTGACCACAGCTACACCAAGGAGAAGATCAAGATCGTGGAGGGGATATGCCTTTTATCCGGTGATGATTCCGAGTGGGATGACCTTAAGCAGATTCGGAGCTCCCGAGGAGGGATCCTCCGTGACCACGTCTGCATGAAGACAGACACGGTCTCCATCCAGGCGAGTTCGGGTTCACTGGACGATACCGAAACTGAGCAGCTGCTACAGGAGGAACAGTCTGAGTGCAGCAGTGTGAACACAGCAGCAGCCACCCCTGAACGGCGTGGCTCGCTCCCAGACACAGGCTGGAAACACCAACGCAAGCCCTCCACGGAGAGCGAGGTCTAAAGTACGCGCGACTTTGGAAACGCTCGTACCCTCCTTCGCCTCTGCTCTGCACAAAAAGAAAAAAAAAAAAATATACAGACAGGACTCTGCCTGCTGGGCAAGGAAGGGGACAGAGACCAGCCTCTCGCGCGAGTGGCCCAGAGACTGTGACTGCCTTTCAGCGAGGAGCTTGGGCAGCTGTGCTGTTGTGGTTGGAGAGGGAGGATGGGTGGGTTGGAACCCAGAGACCCTTTTTGGCTCATTTTCACTGTCTGTGGTTTATTTATATATTCCCTTTTCCTGGAAGCTGCCACGTTTAACTTTTGCAGTGACTCCTCTGGCCTGAATCCGGTTTGGGTTCTGTTTTCTCTGGCAACCTGCAAGTCCTGTGCCATCCAACTCACGGTCAATGCCCAAGAGGAGAGCAAGAGCTGCCTCATTGCTAGCTCCTGGTCACAGAAGTTCCCTGTGTCATTCCAGTGCTAACAGCACCCTTTGAGGCTTTGTGTTGAGGGGTCTCTGACTTGAGAGAGGTCCTGGAATAGATGGAGGATAGTTTGGGGCTCGAGGGGACGCTGACACAGCATCAGGTCACTCTTTAAGGGCATGAAAGAAGGTAACCACAGTTGCCATGGGTTTCTTCCTGAGAGCATCACTGCTTACTTTCCCATCTGCTAGTAAATACTTTAAGGGATTCTCGGATTGGAGCACTGTGTCTGTTGCTGGCAGTGGACACTGCTCCTGTTCTCCCATTTCCTGTTCAAAGATGTTTCTACTCTGGAAAAACAAGAGTCAGCAAATGGTCCTTTCTGAACTGCTCCCTGTGAGGTCCCAGTGCTGTTCTTGAGAAGAGATTGGTGGTGTTCTGAGCTCTACAGAGTTGATGGGAGGAAATGGATCTCAGCAAGACCTAATTTCTACTCTGGTCTTTGCATAACTGATACATAAAGAAAAGAAAACTTTCTAAGTCCCCACCAGTCCCAATTCTGCAAGGTCCCAATTCTCTTGGCCTTTAGGACCTTTGATTACCGTAATGAGGGAAAAGAGAGAATTCCTAGGTCAAGTCTTTCCCAGGGGAATGCTCAGTGCTGACAGTTAGGAGCTGCTTTATTACCAGGCGGAGCGCGTTTGACCTAGAATAGGAGACAATAAGCAGGGAGCTGTAAGGGTCGTTTAAAATAGTTGTTTATTGGATAGAATTGCACTTTAAGCTCTTGTGTTACCGCTAAAAAGCTCTCTTTGCCAAGTCCTTTTCCCATCAGCTGCCTGAGCTTCAGGTGTTCTCTGGCCTCCGAGGCTTTTGTCCTCTAAAAGGTCTAATCCCACCCTCGCAGTTCCACCCCAGCACCATCCGATGCTCCCAGGGACTGTTGCCACCTTCTCATATTCTCTTGACTTCTCTTGTCACCTGTTTGGTCAGAGGGGAGAAAAAATAGAGAAAACATCTCTCGATGGATTTGTATTAACCCCTGGAGTCATATGACTGCTCTCACGGTAAAATCTTGAGTGTTAAGCCGGATCTTTGGGAGCAGAACTTTCCAGTGAAGAATTTCTAGTGGCAAACTCTGTAACCTCTTTATCTCCTGGGAAGACACCAAGTACATTCCCACCTGTGGTGTAGAGAGAGCAAGACATACCCTAGGGGTATGGCTTAGAGGTGTGGGGAGGGTGCATCTCCCAGGTGTTATTTTTCCAGCTGGTACAAAAGTAAAAAAAAAAAAAAAGATAAAAAAAAAGGGAAATACATCCTACTCTGCTCTAACCTTGTTCGTGTACTAACAGTTGTGCTACTCCTGAAAAGCAGGGTGGTTGCCAGCGGGTTGGCTGCACTTCTTACAGCAGAGGTGGCTTTGCAAACCTGGAGCTAAGGCTTGGAAATTTCCCTGTGTTAATGTGGGACTCTTCCCTACTCCCAGTGGGATTTTTAATTTTTTTTTTAATTTTTTTTTTTTTCCAAAATTAGATTTTTTTATTTAATTATTTATTTGATTGACTCCAGCCTGGGAAGCATTGTTTTTATTGGGCAGAGGCACTTTTGGATTGAGGCGTGGACTCGACTGGGACCTGAGAAAGGAGGGCATATCCCTGACATGGGCCTTGCCTGGTGAAGCTGCCTCGTGCAGGGACATCACCTGAGGGCTCAAGGGTGGGCAGAAGAATCCACTGCAACAGAAACCGTGTGTTAGGGGCATCAGAGCTGGGAGTGGGGGGGATACATGGGGGAGGAGGAAGGCTCTGGTTTCTAGGAGAAGCAGGGTTTCTATGGGTTTGGGAGGGAAGAGGGTGTTGCCCCAATGTGCACCAAAATCTTGAGGTGGTGGGACAGGGGTGAAGGGAAACACCCACCCAGACCCTGTCACTTTAGGTTCAGTCAGCCTGACAGAATAATTGCCTGATTTGCAAGTGCAGAAGGGAAAGAGGGGAAAAAAACCCAACCCAGTCAGTCTTTTCAACACCTTGGTGGTGCTTGGGATTTCCACCTTGACAAATAATCTCTGCTGCTTCTCAGGAGGGACCCTGCACGCTCCAGCCTAACAACCACCTGCTCTCTGCTCCCTTCCTCAAATGATTATGGCACAAAAAGAAAAAAAAAAAAAAGGAGCATCAAAATGTCCACCAGCCTTGTCACTTTAGGTTCAGTCAGCCTGACAGAATAATTGCCTGATTTGCAAGTGCAGAAGGGAAAGAGGGGAAAAAAACCCAACCCAGTCAGTCTTTTCAACACCTTGGTGGTGCTTGGGATTTCCACCTTGACAAATAATCTCTGCTGCTTCTCAGGAGGGACCCTGCACGCTCCAGCCTAACAACCACCTGCTCTCTGCTCCCTTCCTCAAATGATTATGGCACAAAAAGAAAAAAAAAAAAAAGGAGCATCAAAATGTCCACCAGCCTCTCCTCTACCACGGAGGTGGGCAGGAATTAGTTTCTTCTTCCCAGAGACGACCCCAGTGAGATGCTTCCTATGGGGGGGTACATCATGGTTCCCCGTTCTGGGGAAGAGAAGACCCTCGTTGCACTTAGGATGTTAAGAATGTAGAAAGGCCACTGGAGGATGATCTCTTGAGCACTGATTTACTGTGTAAAAAAAAAAAAAAAAAAAAAAAAAAACCGAGCTAACGTCAGTGATTTCCGTGTGTTCCTGTGTAATGGTTTTAACGTTACTCACTGGAGACATTGGACTTTCTGGAGTTATTTAACCACTGTGTTCAGTATTTTAGGGGTTGATGATAATTTAATATAAATTTAGCTTTTCTTAACCACTCTGCCTGGCTTTTGGTTGTGAATCACACACGTTACCTGAACACTCCTCCCTGACCTGTTTGCACAAAACCTCAACTGCTCCTTGGAAAGAGGAGCTCCCTGACCTGTTTGCACAAAACCTCAACTTTTCCTTAATTTGAGAGAGAACATCAGAAGGGATCTGGGTTCATTTGATAATTTTATGGTGACACACACTTCTTCTGCCACCATGGCCTTGAATTGAGGGCCAAATAGCCACACTCGTGCACTGTTGCAAATTTCTACACACATATAATACCTCTGACCCTGCCCCCACTTTGTGTTTTTTTCCTTTTTGTTACCATTTTAACACGGCAGCAGCAAAAGAGGATGTTCTGCTTCCAGAAAAGGATGTCTTTTTGGAAATTATTAGGACTGTAAGTGATCTCAGGCCTCTGCCCAGTGGAGAATAAAGCTCGAAGAGCTGGCTTCCTATCTATAAGGGGTTTTGTTCAAAATTATGTTGCATTTTTTTTATAACCGAGAGTAATAATGAAACATTCAGTAGTAATTGACACCGCACTACTGCTGCTAACCTCATACCCCCTTCTGGCACTCTTCTGAGGAGTCACAGAATTGTTGGAGTTGGAAGGGACCTTCTAGAGATCATCCAGTCCAACTCCCCTGCCAAAGCAGGGTTGCCCAGAGCACATCACTCAGGTGGGGCTTGAAGATCTCCAGAGAAGGGGACTCCACACCCTCCCTGGGCAGCCTCTTCCAGGGCTCTGCCACCCTCACCCCAAAGAAGTTCTTCCTCAGATTGGAGTGGAACTTCCCATGGTCCAGCTTGTGCCCGTTGCCCCTCGTCCTGTCACTGGGAACCACTGAAAAGAGTCCGGCTCCATCCTCCTTCAACCCACCCTATAGATCCTTGTCAGCATTAATAAGGTCTCCCCTCAGCCTTCTCTTCTCCAGGCTACAGAGTCCCAGCTCTCTCAGCCTTTCCTCATCAGGGAAGTGCTCCAATCCCTCCATCATCTTTGTTGCCCTAAACGTTTAAAACATTTATTCCTGCTCATTTTCCAGCTGAAGCACAGCACGGAAGCGAGTGCGCTGAGGGCACGCACAAACATAAACTCCTCTTTAATCGATGCTGCTGCAGCAGCAGTGTGGGGGCACCGTCAGACCCATGGCAGTTGGGTGGGGGGCGCCCCCTGATTTACCCCCAGGCATTTTTCCTTCGCTGGCTTCAGCCGCGGCGAAGAGACAAAGGAGGGAAAACGCGGCGATTTCCCTGCGAACTCACTAACCGTGTTAAAAATATGAAAGAAAAGCGAGCCCTTTCCCGCTTTACCCCTTCGCGAAAGGCGACGGGTCCCGCGGCCCCGCCTCAGGACGCCACCGGGGCCGGGCTCTGCGGGCCCCGCCGCCGCCCCACGCCCTCACCGGGGTCACGGCGGCTGCCGCGGGGGCCCGAATCTCCCCTCAGCAGCGGGTAGACGTGGCGGCCTCCTTCCCCGGCACAGCCTCGGTGGTTATTACCGGGGGGGGGACACGGGGGGTGCCCAGGCCGCAGGGCCCCGGTGCTTTCCTGAGGCGGCCGCCCCCCCCC
>NW_015090921.1:2458130-2464287 GCF_001431845.1 Calidris pugnax
GGGTTTAATATTTTTCCTAGAACTTTTTTTTTTTTTTTTTTTTTTTTTTTTTTTTTTTTTTTTTTTTTAAAAAAAAAAAAAAAAAAAAAAAAAAAAAAGCAAACCTCTCTCCTGTCTGTCCCGAGCTAACGTCAGTGATTTCCGTGTGTTCCTGTGTAATGGTTTTAACGTTACTCACTGGAGACATTGGACTTTCTGGAGTTATTTAACCACTGTGTTCAGTATTTTAGGGGTTGATGATAATTTAATATAAATTTAGCTTTTCTTAACCACTCTGCCTGGCTTTTGGTTGTGAATCACACACGTTACCTGAACGCTCCTTGGAAAGAGGAGCTCCCTGACCTGTTTGCACAAAACCTCAACTTTTCCTTAATTTGAGAGAGAACATCAGAAGGGATCTGGGTTCATTTGATAATTTTATGGTGACACACACTTCTTCTGCCACCATGGCCTTGAATTGAGGGCCAAATAGCCACACTCGTGCACTGTTGCAAATTTCTACACACATATAATACCTCTGACCCTGCCCCCACTTTGTGTTTTTTTCCTTTTTGTTACCATTTTAACACGGCAGCAGCAAAAGAGGATGTTCTGCTTCCAGAAAAGGATGTCTTTTTGGAAATTATTAGGACTGTAAGTGATCTCAGGCCTCTGCCCAGTGGAGAATAAAGCTCGAAGAGCTGGCTTCCTATCTATAAGGGGTTTTGTTCAAAATTATGTTGCATTTTTTTTATAACCGATAGTAATAATGAAGCATTCAGTAGTAATTGACACCGCACTACTGCTGCTAACCTCATACCCCCTTCTGGCACTCTTCTGAGGAGTCACAGAATTGTTGGAGTTGGAAGGGACCTTCTAGAGATCATCCAGTCCAACTCCCCTGCCAAAGCAGGGTTGCCCAGAGCACATCACTCAGGTGGGGCTTGAAGATCTCCAGAGAAGGGGACTCCACACCCTCCCTGGGCAGCCTCTTCCAGGGCTCTGCCACCCTCACCCCAAAGAAGTTCTTCCTCAGATTGGAGTGGAACTTCCCATGGTCCAGCTTGTGCCCGTTGCCCCTCGTCCTGTCACTGGGAACCACTGAAAAGAGTCCGGCTCCATCCTCCTTCAACCCACCCTATAGATCCTTGTCAGCATTAATAAGGTCTCCCCTCAGCCTTCTCTTCTCCAGGCTACAGAGTCCCAGCTCTCTCAGCCTTTCCTCATCAGGGAAGTGCTCCAATCCCTCCATCATCTTTGTTGCCCTAAACGTTTAAAACATTTATTCCTGCTCATTTTCCAGCTGAAGCACAGCACGGAAGCGAGTGCGCTGAGGGCACGCACAAACATAAACTCCTCTTTAATCGATGCTGCTGCAGCAGCAGTGTGGGGGCACCGCTAGACCCATGGCAGTTGGGTGGGGGGCGCCCCCTGATTTACCCCCAGGCATTTTTCCTTCGCTGGCTTCAGCCGCGGCGAAGAGACAAAGGAGGGAAAACGCGGCGATTTCCCTGCGAACTCACTAACCGTGTTAAAAATATGAAAGAAAAGCGAGCCCTTTCCCGCTTTACCCCTTCGCGAAAGGCGACGGGTCCCGCGGCCCCGCCTCAGGACGCCACCGGGGCCGGGCTCTGCGGGCCCCGCCGCCGCCCCACGCCCTCACCGGGGTCACGGCGGCTGCCGCGGGGGCCCGAATCTCCCCTCAGCAGCGGGTAGACGTGGCGGCCTCCTTCCCCGGCACAGCCTCGGTGGTTATTACCGGGGGGGGGACACGGGGGGTGCCCAGGCCGCAGGGCCCCGGTGCTTTCCTGAGGCGGCCGCCCCCCCCCGCCCAGTGCGCGGAGCGGCGCGTCATGAGCTGCCGGATTCAAACGGACCAATAAGAGGAGAGGACGCGGGGGCGGGTGGGGCCGGCGCCGACCAACCGGCGCTGAGGACACTGGGAGGTGCGGGCGGTTTTAGTGATTTCAAACCCCGCCGAGGAGTGGCCGGACACTCGCCGCTCCCGACCCGCCGGGGCCCAGGTGAGTGTCCCTGTCGTTGTTACCGTCGTGCCTTCCCCGGTGAGGGGGGGACTGGTGTCCTTTCCGCCGCTCCCGGGCCCGCGGGAGGGCGGGGTAGGTCTCTCCTCCGCCGCTGGGCCTCTGTCTCCCCCGCCTCACCTGGGGACTGGGCGGCGGCACGGCCCTGACATCCCTCTGTAGGAGCGGTGCGGGCCCCTGGGCTTCGCCCGGAGCCGCTCCCGGGGCTGTGGAGGGAAAGTGGAGGCCGCCACCGCTGAGGGTGGGAGGCCGCGGCCTGTACCACGGCGCGTTGTGGAGGTTCGGGGAGGGGTGGGGGGGCGCCGCTGGCCTAGGCCGCCCGTGGAGCCGGGGATGCCGCGGGCTGTAGGGAGCCGCGGCTCGGGCTGCTCCACCCGCGGTCGTCTCCTTCGTGTCATCACCGTAGGCCCAGGCGCGGTTGCGAGATGCTGGGGCCTTGCTTGGGAGGCGGCCGGCGGGGTGGGCCTGGGGCTGGTGAGGGAGGCCGGCTGGGCCCCTTCTGAACGCCCCTCATTGGAAATAAGGGCCTGGCATCTTCTGTCACCCCACGCGTGTGCAATCCTGCGTGCAGGATTGGTTTTCCCTCTCAAATTACCCGAGGGAGATACTCCCTTAAGTGATTCTAATCTTGAAGCAAAAGGTGTGAGCTCATCTCTGTTCCTACAGCCCTGTTGTTGGGAGCAGGTGTTAGTCTTGGATCCCCAGGGTCTCTCACCAGGAGGTGCTTCCTGTTGAATCTTCTCTAGCTTAGGTGAAGAGGGTTTGGACAGGTCCCATTGTCCCGCCCCTTTACTCCTTTCTATTTCATTTTATTCTCTTCCTAAGTTAGAGTTTTGTGATTCTTTTTTAAGATGGGCACTTTCAGGTTGGCGTGTAGGGGTTTCCCTCCTGAATTTGGGCTTCTCTCAGTGAGACATCCAAAGCGGTGTGTAGGAATGAAGCTGAGGAATGAAACTTCTGTGCAACTGAACCTCCCCTAGACTCTTGTTGTAAAAATAAAATAAATATTGGAGAAAAAAAAAAGTCCCAAACTCATCTGCTACAATTTTCTAACTGATTTGTGTACAATGTATATCAGCTCTCTAATTATGGAGGAGTTTTCCTTTTTTTTTTTTTTTTTTCTGATTTATTATTTTGTGTTTAGTGTTACATCTTCTAGTACTACTGCCAACCTGCAGCGCTGTCAGAGCTGCTGTTGGCAAGGAGGAGGAGGAGAAGGAGGGTGACGGGGACATCTGGGGCTGCGGGAGAGGGAGGCGGTGCCGAAGTGGAAGGGTGCTCTTCTGGAAGGTGCTGGGGATGGCGAGGGCACTGGTGGTTCTGGAGGCAGGGAGGGTTGGAGGGGGGGATTCCCGTGGAGAAGGAGGGGCTGGTGGTGGGTCCTGGGGTGCGGTGTCTCCACGGGAGCTTTCCTTCAGCAGCAGCACTCCAGGCCAGCCTTGTAAAGAACGTGACACGAACCTTTCTGTGCCTGAGCTTTCTAAACGGTTTTAAATTGGAAGAAAAAAGATTGGTAAGAGAGGGATGAGGAGCTGTCAGGCTATTGGGCTGCCAGCTGTGGAAGATCTTCCTTATTTATTATTTGTGTATTGGAAGAAGGATTGCTATAGACTTTCAGTGAATGAATCTATTAGTTTGAAACTGTAAAGATGTACGTTTCCAAATGCTGAAAGTCTTAAATATTGAATTATTCTAAAAGGCTGCTCATAAAAATCCATTATTGAAACATTGCAATAGGGTCAAGTCAAGAAAAAAAAGAATGATTGGGTGCAAGTTGTCCTTACAGTTTTGATTCTTAGATATTTGATATCATATCAGTTGATTGTGCAGAAATTAGGATTTGTTCTGACTTTCTGGCCTCAGGCATGACATTTTTTTTTAACTTTGCTGTTTTGGTAGCTTCCCCCCATTTGAAACTTAGAGATGCATGGTTCTTTTCTTCCTTTTTTTTTTTCCCCTCTGAATTGCGATACAGTTAAACTTCTTAAGCAACACCAAGAGAGTGATGTATCAAAGCAGAATCAACAGAAAAAAACGGCCTTCAAGTGCAATGAACTGATTCTAAACAAATTGTTGTAGATGTACTGAAGGTAATGCTCAAGAATGCAAAGTTTGGAACATTAACTAGGGGGTCTGCTGTGGAAAAAAAATTATTTATGTGACACCTGTACAAAAATAAACGAAGCTTGGATTTCAGAAGCGTGAGAAATGAGAGCAGTCAGGCTGCTTTAAATCTGTGCTGATGTGTGGCTTCCCCTTTGATGTTCTAATATAAAAACGGGAATGCAGGGTAATGGAACGTGATCCTACGCTCTCTTGGGTGGGGATGTTGGCTCGTGCCCTGTCCCTGATGGTGGCCACTCCTGTAACCTCTGGGCCTCTGCTTCTGCAAACCTGGTCTGTCACAGTGCAGCCTGTGCTCTCTCACCCCTGTCTGTTGCCATTTAATTAGTCAACCTGGAAAACCTGACTTCCAGTCTGATGTTTTCTGCAAACCTGGTCTGTCACGGTGCAGCCCGTGCTCTCTCACCCCTGTCTGTTACCATTTAATTAGTCGACCTGGAAAACCTGACTTCCAGTCTGATGTTAAAGGTCGTTTCTCTCTTGTGCATCACTCTGTGTGTGCGTTGGGTGATAAAACTACAGCCGAAATTCACTTGGGGTGTTGTAAGCTCTTTTAGTCAATCCTTTTCTTTTCTTGCTACCCTGATTAATTGTGTCATCCGCAAACTGTAACACCTCTGTTCGCCCCTTTTTATAGCTCACTTACGAACATCTTGAACAGTAGGTACAATTAGAAACGGCTCGGAACGCTTTGTGGAGTAGAGATAACTGTCTCTCAATCTGAAGTATGCTTTATGGAGTAGAGATAACTGTCTCTCAATCTTAAGTATCTAATTTGGAAGATTTTGTTGTGTAGGACGTGTGACTTGAAGGACCCTTTGGGAGATGTAAATATTGTAATGAACCACCTAATTAGGGTTTTCGACATGGAATTGGGTGCTGCTGGTGCTTTGTTGTAGGCCGTTCCAGTGGCTCATCTAAAGTGGGATGGGGGGAAAGCCTCGTTACCCTTGTGTTTAAATTAAACATTGCCCTGTGCCGGGCAGCGTTGCTGTGGCCGGTGTGAATAAAGAGCCTTGTTTGGGGTTGTCTCTATGGCAGCTGGGTTGGTGCTGATGCCAGGCACTGAAAAAGGCAGAAGGTGTCGAGCACGTTTGTGCCCCCGAGTTGCAAGGGGGAGGTTGAGAAGGTAGAAGAAGTAACTTGGGCGATTATTCAGCGGGGAGCGTGCCTGGCGGTGCCTCAAAGAGGCTCCTTTCTTCAAATGATCTTTTTAAAATAGCTGAAGAAACGCAGCCTCCTAGGGCTTGATGCCCCTCTCAGGAGGAAGGTGCTCGGCTTCCACCATACCAGCATCTCGAATTGCCATTGTCGCTGCAGAAAAGGCATCTCAAAATGTCAGGCGATGGGGCTGGAGAGATGGCTGATGAATCAGCTCGGGCGGAGGGCTGTCGTTACACATCTCGCAGCAGAACATGACAGGGGGGTTTGGTGGAAGGGTGCCAGGCTATTCATTCATTCATCCATCCATCCCTCCTTCGGAAGGTAACCGCGTCTGGCTGTGTGGAGAAACGGGGAGGCCTCCTTCCTCCTGTTGGGATTCCACAACCCTGCACCCTTCTTCCATGAGGGGTTTGCTGGATGATGATGATGATGGTGGTGGTGGCCTGGAATCATGCCTGGAGCGCGGCCTCAGCCACCTCAGGGACGAGAGCGGTTGTTCGGCCGGCTGCGGGTGTGTTGAGGGCTATGACTCAGGAGAACACCCGGCCCTGGCAGGGCCCAGCGAGCCGGTGCTCACCGGCCACCGCGGCCCGGTGGTGGCCCCGGGGAGGGGATGGCAGCCCTCCACACCGGCGGTGCGGTTGTTGTGCCCGGGGAGGTGGGGGGGAAGCCCGGCCTTGCCCTGCCCTGCCCGCCTTTGTCTGGCCCCGACGCGGGCCGGCTCCCGCCCAGGTGCGGCCGCAGCGCCCCGAGCCCCGCCCGCCGGCGGGGAGGGGCTTGGCCCGGCCCGGCCCGGCCCCCCGGCTTCCCCCCCCCCTCTCCGCCGAGGCCGCCCGGGGGTGTCACGG
>NW_015090921.1:2464515-2469283 GCF_001431845.1 Calidris pugnax
TCAGGAAGAAATTTTTTACTATGAGGGTGGTGAGGCACTGGAACAGGTTGCCCAGGGAAGTTGTGGATGCCCCATCCCTGGAGGGGTTCAAGGCCAGGCTGGATGGGGCTTGGAGCAACCTGGTCTGGTGGGAGGTGTCCCTGCCCAGGGCAGGGGGATTGGAACTGGATGATCTTTGAGGTCCCTTCCAAACCCTAACCATTCTATGATTCTAAACACCTTGAGGGATGGGGGAGTTTGCTTAAGCACGGCCCTACTGACATCTTTCCCTTCAGCTGGCCACCCCTAGGATTATGTCAGCGCGCACAAACTCACCAGTGGGTTGCCCTTTTCCCTCTTGCCCCTCTCTGGTCTGTAGGACTGGCCTTACTCCAGGCTCACCCATGCAGTCAGAAATTGCTTTTTGCTCTTAGCTGTGGCAGAAGGTCGGTTTATTTTGTGTTGTCTCTCCCTGTTAGGTGCGTGGAAAAGAATGGCATCAGTTACTTTGGAGACTATGTATTAAAACATTTTTCTTTCCAGAGAAATTAAGTATCTACCTCCCTTACTAGTAACTTGCCATTATTCCAAGGTCCTGCTTTCCTTTCATGAAGACTCTATGTATCTTGCAATTTCTAATTAATCATTTCATTGAAAACGCCAATCTTAGGAAATTTTTATTGCTTAAGCAGCAAATAATCTTCTGTGGTTTTGGATATTTTTTTTTAACCTCTAGTTCTTTTGTTTGTCATCAAAAGATAAGTGGGCTGAAGCTGAAAAGCACATTTATGGTCTACCTGAAAGTTCTTCTGACTTTTTGCTGCTTTTGCAGGTATCTGCGGTTCCAGATTGTTAGCTGGACTTCAGATTTCCTTTCGATTATGTGGAATTTACTAAAGCAACTGCATTATTTCACTGACTGATTAGGCTATGGTTCTTAGATTTGTGTGCTTTTCAAAATACTTAGTGAGTCCAGATGTTGTTTAAAATAAAAAAAAATAAAAATGTTATGATTACTTGAATTTTTCAGCCTTTTTTTTCTGAGCTACCTTATATTGTGTTTATTGAGAGGGTTTAGCTGGCCAATACCTAAAACCTGCTGGGCTAAATTTCTAAGAAAGTGAAACTTTATCATTTCAGAGCCAAAGAGCAAATATGACCCAAAACTGCCATTAAACAAATAAGAATTTCTCTGCTAGGGAGGCTGTGGGCTGTACTGATGGAGAACTGTCTACTGAGAAGTATAGTTCCATCTGAAATGTGACATAAAGCTATATGCTTTCCAAGTATGTGCCCTACTATATAGGAACACTTCCAATATTTTTTTTTTCCTTTAAAAAGGGCCTGTCTTGCTTGCTCAGATCTTACTCTTTTGAGTAATGTTTTTTAAGAAACTTTTAAAATATCAAAATGCTTCATTCCCTTGTGTGACGGTGATGTTCAGTAGGTGGAAGTGAGTAATGAGAAGTAGACAATCAGTATCAATAAAAATCTGGTTTTGTTTAGCATAAAATTGCTTCCTAGTTTGCCTTTGCGCATTTTCTGTAGAAAATGGTCTGGAAGGTGAAACCATAATAAAATGTGTTAGGTGATAAATGCATACTTCCAAATAAAACCTGGTTTAGGGTGTTTATGATGAAAGGATTGTCTTTAGCTGTACCCTGTGAAGCTGGAAGTTTGATGCTATTCGGCCCTCAAAATTGTATCAGAGAAAGAATTTATTTAGAAGCTGAATAGGAGCTGTTCAGAGTAGTGTGTAGTTAATTCAGACTTTCAGGTACTGACACTTTTCCATAATCTCTTAATGTGTTGATAAATTTGTTTCCTAAACTTACATTCAGTGGGGAATTGTCACTTTTACACTAGAAATTCTTGCATCTGTGCTACCTTGTGAATATTTTCTGCACTCGCTGCTTTTTTCGTGCTCTCCCTTTGATATACATCCTATTCTTTCCTTGATGGTTCTCATTTTCTCACTGCTCCATAATATAAGAACTTGTCCTGCCAAGAACTGTCAGGGAGGATTTGTTCTTCATCTCCATTGCAGATTCCCTCAGCTGACTCGCGTTAGGAAATGTTGTGTTGGCCATGTTAATAGCAAACCTTTCTCACAGCACTTATTTCTGGTGGTTCAATCACTTCGGAGATGTCGTTTTCTGGATCCTACCACAGTGAATATTGTTACTGAAAGGCTTAAAAATCTGTTTGTTCTGAGTTGTGGTAACGAGAAAGCTATGTAGGTCAAACACTTCCTTGCTGCAAATTCACTAGTTATAACATAATTTAGCTGCATGGTTGTATAATGAGGCTACTTGCTATTTGGGTGGTGAGAAGTAATGGCTGGAGGTTTACATGTCTTTACAGAGAAAGCGAAGCTTTTAATAAATAATAATAAAAAAACAAAACAAAGCTTTATATGTAAATGCAAGATGTAGACAGTACAAGATCTTGGCATTAGGACCGATGTGAGCAGTGATGAAGGGAGAAGGAAGGGATGGTTTAAGAGGAGCACTCCCTCTGTGACCGTGGAATACTTTCTGATAAACTGTGTGTCCTGGAGGGATTTGTAAGATATTGGGTGGGGGCAGGCAGGGAGAAAGTATAATGTTATCACTATTTTTAGATACCGGATTCAGCGCAGGAGGCAACTTAACCCATTTTATAATCGAAGTCAGGATTGTAGATGTTACAACTGAAAATAGTAGGGGAATTGACTGGATCACACCGAAAAAACGGGTGAGAAAATGCACAGTTTCGTGGTTGTCCATCTCCCTTCCCTGTATCTGTCCCATCATTGTGCTGTGTTGTCCCCGTCCCCTGCTTTCCCCCACCCCAGGTTGAGTACATTGTGGTCTTGGCAAGGGAAAATCTAGATCTTTTTTCTTCTAGATTCTATAATGTGCACTAAGGGTCTACAAGCAAGAGGTCACACTGGGTAGCAATGGACTGCTGGGTATGTGTAAGGGCAAAAGTATTTGTGACTCAGTATCGGCCTTGTAATGGACAACCCTTTTTCATAGAGTGGGGCCTGACTTGAGAGTTTGAACTGATTTTAGGATTGTAGTAAGGTAGTCGCTGTCTTACAGTAAGATTTTCCTTGCAGAATAGATTTCTGCAGAGAAGTAAATGTGTCTTTTTCTTGTTGAAGTAGGAAGTTCATGCTGCAAATGGTTTTCTAAATGACCAGGATGTATGTGGGGCTCTGTCTTGGTGCAGGTGCCAAAACTATTCTGGTGTTTCTGCTGCTGGAAGGTATATCAGTGCTTTAGTTATTCACAAAGAAAACAGAAAAATAGGTATTGTCCTATTATTGGTTCCTTATGTTTTTCTCAACAAAATGGTATATATAGGTAGTGACTTGAATTACCTCCAAGTTTCCGAGTGAGATTTGGAACTACCCAACATCCTATTAAGTTCACTCTGCTTATTCTTGGCCAAGGCATGCGTGAGTTTGAGAAGAGACCATTATATCTATTTATGTCTTCTGCATCCACGCCGGGGAAGTACCCCGTTATTTCGGTATGGGTACATTAAGATGGACGTATTTGTGATGCAAACACAGCTTATACTGGCAAAGCTGCGTCTTTCCTGGTGGTGCTTGGCTGCAGAACTAACTTGAGTGGCTGAAAGAAGTCTTCTGCTGTAACTATTGGGTGCTGCTGGTGCTTTGTTGTAGGCCGTTCCAGTGGCTCATCTAAAGTGGGATGGGGGGAAAGCCTCGTTACCCTTGTGTTTAAATTAAACATTGCCCTGTGCCGGGCAGCGTTGCTGTGGCCGGTGTGAATAAAGAGCCTTGTTTGGGGTTGTCTCTATGGCAGCTGGGTTGGTGCTGATGCCAGGCACTGAAAAAGGCAGAAGGTGTCGAGCACGTTTGTGCCCCCGAGTTGCAAGGGGGAGGTTGAGAAGGTAGAAGAAGTAACTTGGGCGATTATTCAGCGGGGAGCGTGCCTGGCGGTGCCTCAAAGAGGCTCCTTTCTTCAAATGATCTTTTTAAAATAGCTGAAGAAACGCAGCCTCCTAGGGCTTGATGCCCCTCTCAGGAGGAAGGTGCTCGGCTTCCACCATACCAGCATCTCGAATTGCCATTGTCGCTGCAGAAAAGGCATCTCAAAATGTCAGGCGATGGGGCTGGAGAGATGGCTGATGAATCAGCTCGGGCGGAGGGCTGTCGTTACACATCTCGCAGCAGAACATGACAGGGGGGTTTGGTGGAAGGGTGCCAGGCTATTCATTCATTCATCCATCCATCCCTCCTTCGGAAGGTAACCGCGTCTGGCTGTGTGGAGAAACGGGGAGGCCTCCTTCCTCCTGTTGGGATTCCACAACCCTGCACCCTTCTTCCATGAGGGGTTTGCTGGATGATGATGATGATGGTGGTGGTGGCCTGGAATCATGCCTGGAGCGCGGCCTCAGCCACCTCAGGGACGAGAGCGGTTGTTCGGCCGGCTGCGGGTGTGTTGAGGGCTATGACTCAGGAGAACACCCGGCCCTGGCAGGGCCCAGCGAGCCGGTGCTCACCGGCCACCGCGGCCCGGTGGTGGCCCCGGGGAGGGGATGGCAGCCCTCCACACCGGCGGTGCGGTTGTTGTGCCCGGGGAGGTGGGGGGGAAGCCCGGCCTTGCCCTGCCCTGCCCGCCTTTGTCTGGCCCCGACGCGGGCCGGCTCCCGCCCAGGTGCGGCCGCAGCGCCCCGAGCCCCGCCCGCCGGCGGGGAGGGGCTTGGCCCGGCCCGGCCCGGCCCCCCGGCTTCCCCCCCCCCTCTCCGCCGAGGCCGCCCGGGGGTGTCACGG